>NW_024423786.1:67251550-67449985 GCF_017311325.1 Ursus maritimus
TGCGGGAGCCATGCGGCGGGCGAGGAGCGGTGCGGCCGCCAAGCCACGCGGGCAGAAGCGGCCGGGAGCCTCCGGGACCCCCGCGGCCACCCCCGCGGCCCCCAGCGCCAGCCGCGCCCGGCGCTCCACGGGTCAGGCCGGGGGCGACAGCCGGGCGGCGGCGAGGCAGCCGTCGGCGAAGCGGCGGCCGAGGCAGTCGTCGCCGCGGGCCCAGGAGGCGGGCCCGGGACAGCCGCCGCCGGAGCTGCCGCTGCTCCCGCCGCCGCCGCCGCCACCGCCACCGCCGCCGACCCCCGCCACCCCGGCTGCCACTCTGCCCGACCTGGGCGACCAGCGGGAGCGCTGGGAGACGTTCCAGAAGCGACAGAGGCTCACCTTCGAGGGCGCCGCCAAGCTGCTGCTGGACACCTTGTGAGTGGGGCCGGGCGCGGGAGCCGGCGCCACGCGGAGCCCCTCGGTGCGGGAGCGGCTGTCGCGGCCCGGGCAGCTTTTCCGCCCTGCGTCTTTCCCGCACGGTGACCGACGCGTGGCCCGGTGTTAGCACCGGGCGCGTCCCTCATTCGCACGGCCGCGTGCCTTGGCTTTGGTGCCGGCGTGCGGCCCGGGACCGGACACGGCGCTGCGCCCCCGGAGCGCGTGGAGAGCCGCGCCGCGTCCTGGGACACAAAGGGTCTTTCTTGGGGACAGCCATCGTGCTCGGGACGCCGTCTCTCGTCTTGCGCGCCGAGGGCGCGGGGGCTTTCCCAGTGAGGAGAAGATAAACCCCGAGACTTTGCTCCTACCTGACTCGCTTTTTATATTTGCGCACGTGTTTTTTGGAGAGTGGGTGGGAGGGAGAAGTGGCGAGGGGGGAGAGAAGCTTGAATAGTTTTGAAGGCATCGGGAGGCAAGATTCCGTTATTGTTCCTGGCGCTCCCTGGGAGGGAGCGGAGTGCGGGGGAGGGGGTATTGATCCCGGGGAGAAGCGCGCGCAAAGAGATGCTGGGTATTCTGAACAGCCGCGGGTACCCACGAGGAGGGGGGAGAGGGGGAGGCCTTGATCTCCGCCGACTAACGCTCCCGGGTGGCTCGCTTTCGCGCTCCCCCAGCTTTGCTCCTGCAGGAGAAGCACCTCCATCCAGGTCCTTAGATGGCCAGGGGAAGATTTCAGAGTGTCCGGGATGTTCGAAATGAGCTGTTAACTCTGGCAGGGGCTGGCTTGTTTTTTCTCCAAATGTGATAGCAGCTAGATCCCTGTCCTGTAGAACACTTGTGCTACGGGGAAATATTTCAGTACCCCCATAATCTAGCTCTGCGTCCAATATTTTGTGAATTACAAAGAGCGATCAAGACTACAGGCAAAAACAAGGATAACCCAACACTTGCATAACAACCTGAGGGCTGGTTACTCCTTTTCTTGAACAAAAATGTTCTTTTGTCCTTAATCCCAAAATTCTCTTAGTTAGGATGAGTCTTCTCAGAGATAAAATACTTGGTTTCCTGTGTGATTCACTTTCTGATGTATCATCTTGGATTACGGGCTGAACATTTTTTTATATTCATCATTCAACATTTTTGAGCCCCTGTGGTGAGCCACCAGTTGCTAAGCGTAGGGAATATAAAGATTCTCAGAGATGTAAAACTCAAATTTGAACTGAATTTTTACTTTAAAACAAACTTGATAAATGCTCAAGAAAAAAGATTTTTAAATGTTGATAAAAGACAAGATTTTTTTTTTTTTACCTATCGGATTGGCGTGGATGCGTGCATTTATTTAAATAACCAAAACTCAGTCACTCAACTTATATGCAAAAAGAATATACAACTGCACTGTTTTTGTTAAAATATTATCGTACAGAAAGAAATCTGGAGGAATAAATAGCAAATAGTTAACTGTGGATCCCTCCGGGTGTGCAGATTATCGGAGACTTTGCTTTTTAACATTATCAAGTGTTGTAATGTCTTCATTGTTTTACAACGAGCACTATTTGTGTACGCAGAAAGGATTTTAAATACATCAAGTGAACCGATTCAACTTGTAAGGAAACAGGGAAAAACATTCAGTCTTAATAATCAAAAAAATGCAAATTAAAACTGCCGCAAGCTTCTTTCCGGTAATGGTGCTCGGGCAGGTGCAGGGAAATGTTTTCTCAGTACTGAGAAGCGTTCGGCCCCTTTGGAGCGCAGTTTGACATTTTTCAAACTTCACAATGTTCAACTGAGGGCCTGGCTTGTATTTGTTTTAAAAAGATTAAAATAGTACGTAATGTGTCCGTATAGCTCTGTAAAGAGTCCTGTATATGCAAAACCCTGGAGGGGAGTATGGCAGAATTCCAAGAGCCTTTCTCAGAAGGCTTTTCCAACCCATCAGACTCAGGTCCTCTCGTCTTACGTCTTCATAGCAGCCTGCACTGCCTTGATCACAGTCCCTAAGTATTGCTTGGGTACTTTGTTTGATGGCTGCATAAGGTTGGTAAGGCCAGGAACCGCGTCTGCCGTATTCTTTACTGCTCTCTCTCTCGCCCGTGCCTAGCTCGCAAAACATCTGAGTAGGTATTTGACATGTAAATAACAACGTTTGAGTTTTGGGATTAGGATCCTCCACCCAACTCCCATTGCCCATAGTTTCGGAACGTTTTATTCATGCAACTTAACGGAACATAAGAAATAGAAAAAAGAGAGGTCAGAGAAAAGAAGCCACTGAATCCTTTCTTTTATTTATTCCTTGTGTTTATTTAATTGCCCGTTCATTCTGAAAAGCAGAAATTCATGGGGCCGTCATGTAGAGAAGACTTTTGTCCCATCTTTCTTCCTTCTTCCAACAAGGAGGGAGAGAAAAAGCAGGAGCTTAAGGTGCTGAGGTCCTGCCCGACTATTCAGAAATCCTCATCGTTCAGATTTTTTTTTTTTCTTTTTCTTTTTGGTTTCATTCAGCGAATACCAGGGCCTGGTGAAACACACGGGGGGTTGCCACTGTGGAGCGGTTCGCTTCGAAGTTTGGGCCTCGGCCGACCTGCATATCTTCGACTGCAAGTGAGTGTTTTCTCTTCCCAAGGTGCTTGGAAGGACTTAAGAGCAGTGTCTGGGGAGTCAGGGTACCAATGCTACGGCGTCGGCCGGGAGCTGATAATTGTTGGTGTCAGGTGATGGGTATATAAGGGTTCTTTTTTTTTTTTTTTCCTCTTTTTTTTCCCCCTTCCGAATGTGCTAAATGTTTTCAATAATAAGCTTTCTTTATTTTTTTTTTAAGATTTTATTTATTTATTTGACAGAGAGAGACAGCCAGCGAGAGAGGGAACACAAGCAGGGGGAGTGGGAGAGGAAGAAGCAGGTTCCTAGCGGAGAAGCCTGATGTGGGACACGATCCTAGAACGCCAGGATCACGCCCTGAGCCAAAGGCAGACGCTTAACGACTGCGCCACCCAGGCACCCCTATAATAAGCTTTCTTTAAAACATGGGGGGGGAGGCTAAAAATAACTGGATCTGCTCTGTGTGTGTATGTGAGAGAGAGAGAGAGGACGTTCACTCCTCCAGCAGAGCCCTGGGGGACACCGAGTAGGGTCCTCTAGCTTCTGCCTTTCAGCATCACCCCACAGACCCTACCGTTGGTGGGTGGATGGGGCGTGGTGATGGCTGGACGTCGGTCAGCCCGGGCACTGAATGGAAAACCTTGGCTGGGCAAAGTCTTCGTAGGGGTTCAGAGTTGGGCGCAGGTGGAGGGGACATGAGCGGAGGGTGTGCACCCCGGGAAGTGTACCATGTTTCAGGCCCTCTGGCTCTGTTCCCAGGCAGATGCCCGGATCTGGGGAGGGATAGAACAAGGACAGTGACTTCTGAACCAAGAGTTAGCATAGACCTCATTGTTCGACAGGATCCAGTCCTTTCTGCCCCTAGCAGGTGTGGTCGCTGAAGTACACGTGAGTCATAAATACATGCGGTGGAATTGCTCCAATGGAGAACCGCCCGGGCTTCTAACAGCGGAGTCCAGATTGGAGCCCCAGCGCCGTGCAACAATTTGTTAGAGAATTCTGTACGCAATCAGCAATTGTTGTCAAGGCGGACTGAAAAGGGCATTTAGATGTAATTCTGAAGGTGATCATTCAGAGCCAGGCGTTCTGTGATTACAGAGGAGGGAAGCAGGAACCAGAAGCTTCCTTGCCCATTTTCGGTGTCAGGGTATCCCAGAGGCGTCGACTGTAGCTATGCCATACGTGTTTTGTAAGCGTCTCTAGAATCCAGCCGCTCCCTTCACTGTAGTAAACCAGGGGGCGGGGTGGGCAGCAGGGATGTGGTTGTGATGGGCCCGGTTTTCCGAGGGGTGTGTGGCCTTGACTGCCGAGCAGAGGCCCCAGGTGGCCTGTCCATCTGCCTGGGCTCCCCCTTCCCTGAATGGTGCCAAAAGGGGCTTCCCCTCCGGGGTCAGCCTCCTCTCGGGACGTGCTGGGTTGGGCCCGGTCGGGCCCTCGGAGGGTAGAGATGCTTGTTCACAACCTGGGAAGTCCGCTGTCTTTTTGTAGCTGCAGCATTTGCAAGAAGAAGCAGAACAGACACTTCATCGTCCCGGCTTCTCGCTTCAAGCTCCTGAAGGTTAGTGCTGAGAGCAGGCGTGACGAGCCCCTGGCCCACGGCAGGTGGCCCGTGGAGGGCAGGGTGGCTGGGAGCAGAGCGGGACCTCTGCCGGGGGCTCGACTGTCCTTGTCATCCTGGGTTTCACGTGTCTTTCTCAAAGGTTATGTTATTTTTCCCCTTTATATATTGGACGCATACTTGATATTACCGTGAAAACATTAAAAATAGAACCAAGAGGGGCGCCTGGGTGGCACAGCGGTTAAGCATCTGCCTTCGGCTCAGGGCGTGATCCCAGCGTTCTGGGATCGAGCCCCACATCAGGCTCCTCTGCTATGAGCCTGCTTCTTCCTCTCCCACTCCCCCTGCTTGTGTTCCCTCTCTCGCTGGCTGTCTCTCTCTCTGTCAAATAAATAAATAAAATCTTTAAAAATAAATAAATAAAATAAAAATAAAAATAGAACCAAGAAATAAATACGATCACCCAAATCCTATCAGCCAAAGGTAACCCCTGTTATATCTGGGTGTATATCCTTGTGTGTGATTTCCTACCTGGGTGAATACAGCTAAATAATAATAATTAATAATAACAATAATAAATAATAATAATAATGACGACATTGTCTATCAAAGTAGGATTTCACCTTTTGTTCTGTTCTATGACGAACTTTTATCTGTTCCCAATGAAGAATATATGACTTAAACAAATTTTTTTAACAGTGAATTCAAGATTTTGTTGAGGTACAGCCGACATGTAACATTACTAGTCTCAGGGGTACATCAGAATGATTCGGTGTTTGTATGTATTGCAAAATGATCAGCCCAATTAAGTCTAGTGAACGTCTGACACCATACGTAATTACAAAATAATTTTTTTTCTTGTGATGAGGACTTTTGAGATTTATTCTCTTAACAGCTTTCAAATACGCAACAGCTCACAACTGTGTTCTTACCTGTCGTCACCGTAATGTACACATTACATTTCCATGCCCACTTTATTTAATTTTTAAAGAATATTTTACTTATTTATCTGAGAGAAAGAGAGAGCGAGAGAGAGCACAAGTAGGGGGGAGGGGTAAAGGGAGAAGCCAGCTCTCCACTGAGCAGGGAGCCTGATGCGGGGCTCGATCCCAGGACCCCGGGGTCATGACCTGAGCCGAAGGCAGACGCTTCACCAACTGAGCCACCCAGGCGCCCCTCCAGGCCCATTTTATAATCGCAAGTTTGTAGCTTTTGATCTCCTTCACCCATTTTGCCCACCGCCCTCCTGGCTCTGGCATTAAAATGGGGAATTTAATGGCATGTGAATTATATACCAATCTAAAAAATCAAGTGCATGTCTAATACTACTGATGAATACTAAGAAACTGAAATTGAAACCATCATACCATTTCAAGTAATGCAAAGAAAATTAAATCGTTAGGTGTTCAGTTAACAACATACGTCCCCGATCTACGTACTGAGTATTACAGAAAGCTGATGACGTTACTGACAGACGTCATGTGTCTGTGGACTGGGAACCCCAACATTGTATCGATGTTCGTTCTCCCCAGATTGTGTGTACGTTTAATGCGATTTCTATCAAAATCCCAGGAAGGCTTTTGCAGGAATATACAAGATTACTATAAATTTTTTTAAAAGACTTATTTATTTACTTGAGAGAAAGAGAGAGGCTAAGCAGGGAAGGGGCAGAGGGAGAAAGATTCGCAAGCAGACTCCCTACTGAAAGTGGAGCCCGACTCGGGGCTCGATCCCATGACCCCAGATCATGACCTGAGCTGAAACCAAGAATCGGTGGCTTAGCCACCTGAGCCGCCCAGGTACCCCAAGATTACTGTAAAATTCATATGGAAATACACAGGCCCTAAAAGAGCTAAAATAATGTCCACAGAGAACAATGAAGTGGGAGAAAGTAAGTCCACTTGGTTTGAAAGCTTCTTATGGAACGGACGGTGGGGAGGTAGCCACTGAGACCCGGAGGCAGCTGGGAGGCTGCTGGGGTGGCCAGGTGAGAGGCGATGGGCACGTGGGTCCAGGTGGTGGTCATGGAGGGGGAAAGAAAACAGATGCTTGAGATTGGTGGAGTCAGGTGGCAGGTGCCCAGAATACCACGGGAATGGATGTCACTGAGTGACCTCCAGTGGTGAAGAAGCTGAAGTGTGGGGCAGCCCCTCACCCCCACTGCTCCCGATCGTTTCTTGGGGGAACGCATCCGATCAGAGAACTCTGGGTGGTTTAGGACCACTTAGCAAGAGTTCTTTGCTGCTTCTCTGGGTAATGGCTGTGGCATGAGAAGAGGCCCCTCAGAACCATTGTTACATGAGACACAGAGCTCCGGGGGCCTTTCTCTCCTGCGGTGGTGGGAGGCAGGCTGCGGGAACAGTGTGAGAAGGTCTAACTCTGCTAAGGACCTCCACCCCTGGCCCTTCGGCCACCCAGTTTCTCTCTTTGGAAGCCAC
Organism: Ursus maritimus; assembly: GCF_017311325.1. Classification (NCBI taxonomy): domain Eukaryota; kingdom Metazoa; phylum Chordata; class Mammalia; order Carnivora; family Ursidae; genus Ursus; species Ursus maritimus. Next base: position 67,258,556 of record NW_024423786.1, read on the forward strand.
TGTTTCTTGGGTGTTTCTTTATAAATACATACGTAAACAAACATATGCATATATATATATATATATATATATATATGCACATATCAGGATACATCCTTTTTCAAAAAATAGAAATGGTAAAAAATAAATAGAAATGATAATATACTACACAAATTATTTTAATACCTTGCTTTTTCACTTAACGTTTAACCTTTGAGGTTGTTCCATATTAGTATTTGGAAGTAGAACTGTCTCTCACTCTCTCTTTTTTTTTTTTTTTTTAAGATTTTATTTATTTGGGACACCTGGGTAGCTCAGTGCGTTAAGCATCTGCGTTCGGTTCAGGTCCTGATCCCAGGGCCCGGGGAGCCTGCTTCTCCCTCTGTCTGCTGCTCCCCCTGCTTGTGCTCTTTCTCTCTCTCTGACAAATAAATAAAATCTGAAAAAAAAAAAAAAAAGATTTTATTTATTTATTTTTCAGAGAGAGCAAGGTGGGGGGGGTGCGGAGGGAGAGGGAGAGAGAATCTCGAGCAGACTCCGCACCGAGAGTGGAGCCCGGCATGGGGCTTTGATCTCATGACCCTGAGTCATGACCCTGAGTCATGACCTGAGCTGAAACTGAGAGTTGGGCGCTCAACCAGCTGAGCCACCCAGGCTCCCCGAACTGTCTCATTCTTTTTAAAAGTTTCAGAGTGTCCCAATTTCATGAGTGTCCATCAGTGCTTTGGCCAGTCTTCTATTGACGGGTGTTTTCAGTTTTTCCCATCTTAGCCTTGTGTTAAACAGTGTTAGAATATCTGTATACGTGTCATTGGATGCATGTGGAATTTTCATTATTGCCAAATTTTACCAATTTATATTCCCATGACTGACATTTGAGAGCATACGTGCGTCCACGTGCTCAGTACCAAGTTAACCAACCCTTACTTGTGCCCACCTGACGGCAAGAAGAAAAACAAAACAAAAAAACCCCTCCTTGCCGTTTCTGAGTGGGCATATCATTTCATAGCTCAAAGAGTGGTTGGTTTTCCTTCTCCTCTGTCACTTTGCCCAGTTTCCCATTTATAGCCTCCATTAAGGAAATTAGCCCTGTGACCGTGATGTCTGGCAAATATTCTCTTCCTGGTTTGTCCTTCGTACGTGAACTCAAGCACAGCCAACAGGTGTCTTCAGATCTCGAGCAGTGCCGTTCGGGGACGTGGAGAGCCCGTCCCTAGGGTGACCTGTCTCCCCTTGCAGGCCTAGGAGGCAGGCATTTTCATTTTCACTCCGGACACGGACAGGACGCGCTGTCTTGCCGTGGAGCTGGGACAGCTGGAGGCCGAGTCGTCCCGCGTGCACTTGACAGAGAGAAGCCACGAGCCGCCGTGCTCTGGACTGACGGGGCTCTGGGCAGCGTACGTGGTGTCTGTCCTCGAGACGCCTCTGTCTCTGGGGGAGGTTGGACATGGCTTCATAACCCTGAGAGCCCTACGGAAGGGCGTCCCCTCCCCATGGAGCCTTTTAAAAGATTTAATTTTTTTGATGACCAAAAAAAAAAAAAAAAAAAACCAACCCTCTTTGTAAAAGGAGAGCATCTGTTTCGCCTGTTCCCCCGCAGGGAGCCGAGAGCATAACCACATACACCTTCAACACGCACAAAGCCCAGCACACCTTCTGTAAGAGGTGCGGCGTCCAGAGCTTCTACACGCCGCGCTCCAACCCCGGAGGCTTCGGTAAGTGAGGGGGGCGGCCGCCCGCGCGGGGGGCACGGACACCTGCGGCCGCTCTGGCTTCCTACCCGATCCTGCCCGGCTTGCCTCTAGCTTGGCCGGCCCGCGCACATGGGGTCATGGAAGAACAGCGCTGTTCAGCAACGGTCTTTTGCGATGACGGGATAGAAGATTGGCTCTGGTCACCCATCGAGATCCTGCCTGCCTTTGCTGGTGGCTGGGGGCTGACATTGAGGGGTGGACAGAGAGGGGATGGGCCTGGGGGGTGGGTGGGGGCAGGGTGGTCGGGGAGGGAGTTTTCACCCCGAGGATGGTTCAGGGAGTGAAGGAGGCAAGAGTGAGGAGTGTTGATGACGCCATTAAAAAAGATTCTGCTTAAAAAAAAAATTTTTTTTCAGTGTATTTAAAATATAAACCGTGAGAATCCCCAAGCCCCTCCTCTTCAGGTCCAACTTGGATCTGAGCCGGGAAAATAGCCCTCAGATGGTTGTTCAGAAGGATACCAATTGCGGTAGCAGTCAAGGAATCTTGTTTCCTTTTTTTTTTCTTTTTAAGATTTTATTTATTTGTCAGAGAGAGAGAAATAGAGAGCACAAGCAGGGGGCGCGGCAGGCAGAGGGAGAAGCAGGCTCCCCACTGGGCAAGGAGCCCGATGCGGGACTCGATCCCGGGAACCCTGGGATCATGGCCGGAGCCAAAGGCAGATGTGTAACCCGACTGAGCCACCCAGGCGTCCCTAAAATAAAAATTTTAAAGCAACCTCTACAACGAACGCAGGGCTCGAACTCACGACCCTGAGAGCAAGAGCCCGTGCTCTATGGACTGAGCCAGGCAGGTGCCCCTCCCCCGCCCCACTTCTTCAGCAGCTGCTGTGCGTCCTCAGCTGCCACCCGAGAGGCCTTGCTGCCCGCCTTGAGAATCAAGACAGGCTTTTGGAAAGTAGAAAATCCTATAAAGGTGGGCAGGTGTTTAATACTTAGAAAGTTCTATCGAAACCCCGGACAAGCCGTGAATTCCTCAGGCTGCCCCTCAGAGGTTGTTTGAGGCCTGAACCTTGGCACTTTGTGCTCTCAGCTCGGTACCGAGTGCCGTCCAGCCCTGGCGGCCCTGGCTTGGGAAGTGTGCCCCCCACGCGACAGGAAGGAAGGGGAGCCGGGAGCTGACGTTGTGGGGTCGTGAGCTTGAACGGTGATCGCTGTCGATGCCTGCCCCTGTGGGTTTGTCCGTGGGCCAGCGCAGTACCTGGCCTCGTTCATACCCAGGACCTTCTGTTGTCTGTGTCACCTCCCCCAGGAATCGCCCCACATTGCCTGGATGAGGGCACCGTGCGGAGCGTGGTCATTGAGGAGTTCAATGGGACCGATTGGGAAAAGGCCATGAAGGAGCACAAGACCATCAAGAACATGTCTAAGGAGTGAGCTCCCGCTTCTCCCTCCCCGGAAAGGAGGCCCGGAGGGAGCCGGCCGCCGTGCTGGCCCCGCCGCGCGCAGGGGGTGCCCGCGGGCGTGGCTGACCCAGGCCGCTGGTCCCGCCGGTCCCCGGCCGCCCTGCTGTCCACAGTTTGCTCAGCTAGCAGCTTCTTTACCAGCTCTTTGTCCTTTCAGCCCAGATTTTGATGTAGGCTTGTCGACATCCTTTCCCTTCTCAACTTTTGTGTGATCTTTTAGAAAAATAAATATTTTTAACATGAAAGCAGTTACTGTGGTCTGTCATTTTCTCTGCGCTTTGATTTTGGTTCCGAGGCCAGACATTTCATCGCAGGTATTTGTTCACCGCTGTTAAAATGTTTGCAAACAAACTGGCGGGGAGAGATGAGAAAACAAATGAATCGTCAGGAAACACATAAGATGGTGCGTGGTTGAAAGCCACGTGAATTGTGAAGATACGAGCCCGAGGAGTTCCGAGGAGAGAGAGGGCTGGTTAGGGAAGAATTGGACTATCACTGGAGTCTCTCTCTCTCTCTCTCTCTCTTTTTTTTTTTATGGTAAATCCGCTTCTGATTTTTTTTTTTTTAGTTGGGGTCAAATACCCATAGCATGAAATTGACCATCTTAACCTTCTTCTTCTTCTTCTTCTTTTTTTTTTAAAGATTTTTAATATATTTGAGAAAGAGAACATAAGCAGGGGGAGAGTGGCAGAGGGAGAGGGAGAAGCAGGCTCCCCGCTGAGCAGGGAGCCCAATGCGGGGCTCGATCCCAGACCCTGGGATCATGACCTGAGCCAAAATCAAAAGTCGGAGGCTTAACTGGGCCACCCAGACACCCCAGTTTATGGAATATTCTATGTCCTTTATTGTCATTTTAACAGTCTTCCCAGCATCTTCACCAGGAGTAGATTTTGTCTCAGGAAACCACGTTCTTGGCTCATCCGTGAGAAGCAGCTCCTCGTCCATTCAAGTTTTAGCATGAGATTGCAGCCGTTCAGTCCCAGGTTCAGGGTCCACTTCCAGTTCTCTTGCTGTTTCCACCACATCTTCAGCGACTTCCTCCACTGAAGTTTCGAACCCCCCGAAGTCATCCATAGGGTGGGAATCAACTTCTTCCAGACTCCTGTTCATGTAGATATTTTGACTTCTGCCCGTGACTCACAAATATTCCTAATGGCACCTAGAATGATGAATCCTTTCCAGAAGGTCTTCAATTTACTTTGTCCAGATCCATCAGAGGAATCACTGCCTATGGCAGCTGGGGCCTTATGAAGTGTATTTCTTAAATAAGACTCGAAGGTTGAAATGACTCCTTGATCAACAGCCTGCAGAGTGGATGGTGGGTTAGCAGACCCGACACGACATAAACCTCCCTGTCCATCTCCATCAGCGCTCCGGAGTGACCAGGTGCATTGTCAACGAGCAGTGATATTTTGAAAGCAATCTTTTTTTTCTGAGAATTAAGTCTCAATGTTGGGCTTTAAATATCCAGTAAATTATGCTGTAAACCGATGTGCCGTCATCCAGGCTTTGTTCCGTTGACAGAGCACAGGCAGAGTAGATCTAACATAGTTCTTTAGGGCCCTAGGATTTGGGGAGTGGCCAGTGAGCACTGACTTCAGCGTAAAGCCATCAGCTGCTCGAGCCCCTAGCAAGAGTGTCAGCCTGTCCTCTGAAGCTTTGAAGCCAGGCTTTGACTGCTCCTCTCTAGCTGTGGAAGTTCTGGATGGCGTCTTCGTCCAACAGGAAGCTGTTTCATCTGCGTGGAGAATCTGTTATTTAGTGTAGTGGTTCAGTGTAGCGTATTATCTTCATGAAGATCTAGAATCTTCCGGAGAACTTGCTGCAGCTTCTACGTCAGCCCTTGCCGCTTCACCCTGCACATTTGTGTTACAGAGACGGCTTCTTTCCTTAACCCTCCTGAACCAACCTCTGCTGACTTCAGACTTTTCTCCCGCAGCTTCCTCACCTCTCAGCCGTCACAGAATTGAAGAGCATCGGGGCCTTGCTCTGGGTGAGGCTTTGGCTCAAGGGAATGTTGGGGCTGGTTTGACCTTCTGTCCAGGCCGCTAACCCTTTCTCCACGTCAGAGCCTGCTTTGTTACCATTCGTGTGTTCACTGGAGTGGCACTTCTCATGTCCTTCAAGAACTTTCGCTTTGCGTTCACAACTTAGCTCACTCTTTGGTGCCAGAGGCCCTGCGCTCAGCCTGGCTCAGCTTCTGAGACGCCTTCCTCACCAAGTTCAGTCCTTTCTAGCTTTTGATTTCAAGGGAGAGACATGCGACTCTTCCTCTCTCTTGAACGCTTACTGGCCATGGTAGGGTTATTACTTGGCCTCATTTTAATATTGTGTGTCAGGGACTAGAAAGGCCCAGAGAGAGGGTGAGAGATGGAATGGCCAGTCATTAAGCATCAGAACATCCACAACGTGTATTGAGTTCACCATCTTACACGGGCACGGTTTGTGGTTGTCCCAAAATAATTATGGTGGTGATATCGAAGATCGCCGATCACAGATCACCATAGCAAATATCGCAGTAATGAATCTTTTTTTTTTTTTAAAGATTTTATTTATTTATTCGACAGAGATAGAGACAGCCAGCGAGAGAGGGAACACAAGCAGGGGGAGTGGGAGAGGAAGAAGCAGGCTCACAGCGGAGGAGCCTGATGTGGGGCTCGATCCCAGAACTCCGGGATCACGCCCTGAGCCGAAGGCAGATGCTTAACCGCTGTGCCACCCAGGCGCCCCACACAGTAATGAATCTTTTAAAAAAATCTATAGGGGCACTGGGGTGACTCGGTTAAGCATCTGACTCTGGCTTTGGCTCAGGTCATGATCGCGGGGTCGTGGGATCGAGCCCCATACTGGGCTCCACGCTCAGCACGGAGTCTGCTTGAGATTTCTTTCCCTCTGCCTCTCCCCCCACTCTCTTTCTCTCTCTCAAATAAATAAATCTTTTAAAAAATCTATTATAATTACCTTTCTAAATTTTCTATGGTTATTGGGTCTGTTCTCTTTTAGTTCTAAAGTGCATTTTAGTCATACAGCATTCCATGAATGAGGGGCCCTGCCGCTGGCTATAATCCAGCTCTTGTCCCCTGCCTATTTCCTAGTCTCAGAGGTGGGCCGGCCAAGGTGTGCTGCAGTGTGAGTGTGGAAGGGGATTTGGAGGTGACCACCTGTTAGGGACAAGCTCAGTTGGAGAGCATTTTTTACTTCACAAGGGAACAGCGTGAGGCTTTCCGGTGGAAGGGAACAGCCACCATCAGTGTGTCCTGGGGTCCAAACCCCACACAGAGCCTGGCTTATCCCGCTTCCCTCCCACCCCTGCCTTGCAGCTGGCGCTGAGCTTCCTGCTACACGGGTGTCCCTCCCTCCTGGGAACCCCGATGATGCAGGGCTGTGCGGCCTGATGCTGAGTCCTGGGAAGATTAAAAAGTACTGGTTTTCCTTAATCTTGCAGTGATGCAACCCCAGATTTTATGGACTTGAAACGCTTGGGCCCTATTTATGACACGATGATGGTAGAGTTCAGCGGTAGTGCAAAATTGATGAGGAAGTCATCCATTTCCTGCAGGTTTTCAATCTTGTTGCCATGGACTTGCATTAACATCTCATAATTTTTTCCGTCTTTTCCATTTTTGTGGCTACAATATCCATTCTGTTCCTAATAATAACATTTGCGTGTTCCCCTTTTCCGAATTGGCTCTGCCGGGTGTTGGCTTATTTGATTTTTCAAAGAAGTCTTATTTACCTTTCCACTAGCTTTTTATTTTTCTCTTTCATCTGTATTAAATTCCTCTTGCTACTTTTGCTTGGTTTATGTTGTTGATTTCCTTAAACTGAATCACATAGTTCACTAATTTCAATCTTCTTAAAAAACAAAAGAGTACAACTTACCGGAATATAGGTCCCGTACAAAGTGTAATTTTTTAAAAAATATTTTATTTATTTATTTAAGACACAGAGAGACAGCACAAGCAGGGGGATCGGCAGGCAGAGGGCGAGGGAGAAGCAGGCTACCCACTGAGCAGGGAGCCCGATGCAGGGGCTCGATCCCAGGACCCCAGGGTCGTGACCTGAGCTGAAGGCAGATGCTTAACCCACTGAGCCACCCAGGCGTCTCACAAAGTGTAATTTTTATTAACTTCTAGATAATTTGTAATTTTCTCTTGATCTGGAGGTCATTTTGGAGAATGTTTCTTGGTTTCTAACTGGAGTTTTTTGGGTCATTTTATAAACTTATTGAAAGCTATCTTTAAAAAAGATTGTATTTATTTATTTGAGAGAGAACGCATGCGAGAAAGCATGGGAGGGTAAGGGACAGAGGGCAATGGAGCAGCAGACTCCCCGCTGAGTAGGGGGCCCATGGGGCTCGATCCCAGGACCCTGGGTTCATGACCTGAGCCGAAGACAGATGCTTAATGGACTGAGCCACCCAGGCGTCCCAAATAAACTCTTAAAAAAAAAAAAATCAAGTGAAGAGCTTGGATTTCTGAGAGAGTCTGTTGCATGGATCTGGCTACTGTGATATTTGGTGCGTATCTTCTCGTGGAGTGACTCTGGTACCGTTCTGAAATATCCCCCATTGTTGAAGGTTGAACGCTTTTAGTTGCTTGGACATGTGTTGTCACTCTTTTTGTGTGTCTTTACTTGGTACATGGTGGATGACTCATCCTTTTATTTTTAGCCTCTTTGTCACTTCTAGATGCTACATTTTGTTTTCGAACTCAGTTTTGGTAGGGAAAGTAGCCCATTCAGGGTTTTCATTTATTTATTTATTTTTAAATTAACTGATACCTGCTTTGATTATTTTTGTATCATTTCCACTGTATTTGTTACATTTTATGCTTTGTTTCCTGTCTTTTGTTTTTCTTCTTACTTTGCAGGCTTGTAAGTTTCTCTTCATTTCCTCTTTTCTCCTTCGTGAATGGGGCTTCTACACTGTTCAGGGCTGCAGCTGGTGCCCTTTCCTGTCCCAAAAACCCAGACGGAGCCCCGGACTTGTCTATGTCTTCAAGATGCTTCTCCTCCAGAGCTTTCCCTTGCACCCAGAGGAGACCTTTGCAATATTTTTATCCCCTCCCCCACTTGAAATCTAGGATTTTGCAGCACACGTGTGCATCTTTTTTTTTTTTTTAAAGATTTTATTTATTTATTTAACAGAGAGAGAGCACCAGCGGGGGGCGCGGGGGCGAGGAAGAGGGAGAGGGAGAAGCAGGCTTCCCGCTGAGCAGGGAGCCTGGCGGGGCGCCTTCCCAGGACCCTGAAATCAACCAACTGAGCCACGCAGGCGCCCCCGTGTTTATCTTTTTTAAAAAAATCACAGCTGGCTAGAATATGGTGAGCCCTTCTGATGCACTGACTCAAGTCTCTTTCAGATTATGTAAATTCTCCTTTCTTTTCCCCCATCTGTAACTATTTCTCCTTCTGGAACTCCCATTATTCACACGTTAGGTCTCCTGAATTTTTTTTTTTCCCCTAAGATGTATTTTTCAAGTCCCTTTTCCATCACGATTTCCATTTCTGAGCTAACTGCCCTCTGGGTTCTGAGGTATGTCTTCTGCCCGATATTCCAGATTTCTAACATGGCCACTCCTGAGAAACATCCTTTTTTTGTCTGGGGCAGGGCCTAATCTCTTGCTGTTGTTTTTGATGAAGTCTCCCATTAACTGCTCCTTCGGAGAGGGCTGCCCACTGCGGGGCGGGACTTCCTTTCCTGGGAGCCCCCTTGGGAGAGGATTCCCCTTTCGGACTGGGTCTGCTCACCCTTGGTCTCCAGCCGCCGCAAAGCAGTGAGCGGTGGGAGGACAGGTGGTTTCTGCTCTTCTGGGCCAGGGCTGAGAACTGGCAAAGCACCGGCCCTCTCTGAAGCCAGTGTGAGGGGCCTGCAGGTCTCTCTGACACGGGGTAATGCTCTCCCAGCCGCAGAGAGCAGAAGAAGCTCACCGGCCCTGAACCAGCCAGCCTCCCAGGGCTCTGGACTAGTAGAGACAGCCGCTTCCCAGGGAATTCTTAGTTAGTTGAGATCTTGTGTGTGTGTGTGTGTGTGTGTGTGTGTGTGTGGTTGGCCCCTTCCTTCCTTCCTCCCCTTCCTTCCTTTTTTTCTTGCCCTGCTACTTGAAGAAACCACGAACATCTGATCTTTGCTCTAGGCTTCAGGGCTGCTGTACAGTTTCGCAGCTTGTTAACTATACAAGTGCGTGGCTCAGTTGGCGGAGTTGGTAGTCGGCGCTCCTCTCACCCTGTCACCCAGCTAGCTGTTTGTGCTCTGGTGAAGGCGTCTGTCTGCCTGGGGGAAGGGCTGCATTCTGACAATGTGCACAGAGGCATTCTTGCCAAATGTCCCCAGGGCTACGCTGCCCTCGGAGGGTACCTTTCCCTAACCTGAGCGCAGACGCTATTCCAGGGTGGCTTTGAGGGGCATCCTTGCCTCCGGTGCTGCTGTCCAGTGCTCTCTCCAGGCACCACAGAGAACCTAGCTCTGTTCCCATGGGGAACCCCGAGGGGAGCCGGCAGCCTCTCAGGAGCCCCAGGCTCTGCAATGCCCCGAGGGTGCTGGGATGGAGAGAGCCAGGGAGGGGGAGCTTGCCCTCCAGCATGGGGGACCAGAGTCAAGCTCCGGGCACCAGGAAATAAAAACGTTGGTTTGTTTTCATTTCCACCTAGACTTTTACTTAACTTATTCACACCCCCCCCCAAAAAACGCCGGCATGTGCAATAAAACAAAAGCAGAAAACAACTCCAATCCGACCACTCTGAAGCAACAACTATTGATGATTCTACAGAGCTTTCTAACTTCTCAGATTTGAAAGTGTGTTTGAATAGGGAATATATGTGCATGTTATAACATTCAACGGGGACAAACAATGATCTCCGCCCCCAATTTCCGTTTTCAGACAAGTACTGTTACCAGAAATATCCCATTTATTTACACACAATTGGATGTGTAGACATGTGTATGTATTTTTCCCCACAAATGGTTGCATTTCCAAACAGTTCTGGCTTCTAGCTTTTTTCCAGTTCATAGTACACCTTGGTGATCTTTCGATATCAGTGTCTGTCTTATTATTTTGAATAGTTTCATGGTATCTATTTTACTGGTGTGCCCACATTTATTTCGGCAATCCTTAATTGACAGACATCTGGACTGGCTCAGTATTTTACTATTATAAAGTGTTTCAGGGGGGCGCCTGGGTAGCGCAGTCGTTAAAGCGTCTGCCTTCGGCTCAGGGCGTGATCCCGGCGTACGAGGATCGAGTCCCACATCGGGCTCTTCCGCGATGAGCCTGCTTCTTCCTCTCCCACTCCCCCTGCTTGTGTTCCCTCTCTCGCTGGCTGTCTCTCTGTCACATAAATAAATAAAATCTTTAAAAATAAAATAAAATAAAATAAAGTGTTTCAGGGTCCCTTACATACCTCCTTTGACACACGTAAATCTATCGTGCAAATTACCGGAAGTGGAAATGGTGGATCAGAGGGTACGTAACTTTACTAGAAATTGCCATCTTGCTCTCCACAGAGTCTCTAACATTGCGTGCCTGTCCGTAGTGTATAAATAGCTAGCTTCTCTTTAATGAATCATTTCCATACAGAATTGAGACTAATGTGGCTATACACATTTAAAAAAAAAAAGATTTTATTTATTTATTTGAAAGAGAACACAAAAGCAGGGGGGAGGGGCAGAGGGAAAGGGACAAGCAGACTCCTAGCTAAGTAGGGAGCCTGATATGGGGCTCGATCCCAGCACCCTGAGATCATGATCTGAGCTGAAGTCAAACACTTAACTGACTGAACCATCCAGGCATTCCCGGCTATACACATTTTTTAAGCTTTACATTATATCAGAAGTGTTTAATCACATCAAAACTACTCATAAAAAACAAAATCCTTTAAAATTATAAATGTTCATTTTAGGAAGATAACCTTACTAATTAGCAATTACTTTTTTTTATTTTTTTATTTTTATTTTTTTAAAGATTTTATTTATTTATTTGACAGAGAGAGACAGCCAGCGAGAGAGGGAACACAAGCAGGGGGAGTGGGAGAGAAGAAGCAGGCTCCCAGCGGAAGAGCCTGATGTGGGGCTCGATCCCAGAATGCTGGGATCACGCCCTGAGCCGAAGGCAGACGCTTAACAGCTGCGCCACCCAGGCGCCCCCCCCCTTTTTTTCAAGCAAGCTCTGCACCCAACATGGGGCTTGAACTTAAGATACCCCAATATCAAGAGTCCCATGCTCTACCAACTGAGCTGGTCAGGCACCCCATAATTACCTTTTGGATTTCTCTAATTACACTTTTATGTATTTGTATACACACACACATATTTACTTGTGTATGTATGTTTATTTAACTAAAATGAGATTGTACCATTCCTAACCTGCTTTCTAAAATTTAATGTATCAGGGCACCTGGGTGGCTCAGTCGTTAAGCGTCCGCCTTCTGCTCAGGTCATGATCCCAGGGTCCTGGGATAGAGTCCCACATCAGGTTCCCTGCTCAGTGGGGAGTCTGCTTCTCCCTCTCCCTCTGCCTGCTGCTCCCTCTGCTTGTGCTCACTCTCTCTCTGTCAAATAAATAAAAATAAAATCTTAAAAAATATTTTTAATATATCGTAAACACTCTTCCTTGTTACTAAATATGATTGCATCACTGGATTTTTCTCATTGTGCTATTATAAATAATACTGGGATGATGTCTGTATATATAATTATAATTTTAATTTTTAAAGTATGTCCTTAGGTCACAGGGCTTGGGTATTTTATAAGGTCTTAATACATATGGAGACTTGCAGTCCGGAGAGGCTGGTCCAGTGCCTGTCTTCTCAGGAGCAGGACGGGAGGCAACTTGTCCCCCCGCTCCCCCACCAACCAGCATCAGGGGCTGATTTCTTCTCAGTTTCTATGGAGGCTATTAGGAGCTACTGACTGACAGTTTTTAAGTAGACAGATAACCAGATTTGCATTTCGACTCTAGCTTCAGGGCCTGATAGCTTGGTTGGTCCCATCTGGCCTCTAGGAGGCATTCAAGAGAGCAGGTCCCTAACCTGTTGCTATGGAGACAGCAACGCAGGCCTTCCTCCGACTGATGCACAGAGAGGACACTCCCTGGACAATGCACACCAAGGTCCTTTCTGTGTCAGGACTTCAACTTCTGCGAGTCCCTCTGCGTTAGGCCTGCTTATTCCGTAGATCTCGGAACACCAGCGGCTCATCTTTCCCGAGCCCTGACTGCGCGCCAGACCCTTTACCCGCCGCCTACCCGGCGTCATCTCCTCTGAGCTCGGTACCAGGACTGCACTCCATTCCGCACGCGAGAGAACTGAGTCAGAGAGAGGTTACACACCTTGTCCGTAGCTACATGGTTGGTAAATTTGGCCTCACACCAGAATGTGCCTATGCCCTTGACCCCTGAGCGTCCCTGCCTCAGGCCACTTCCTGGACCTTTGGTGAGACCTCGGGAGTAGCTTCCAGGCCAGACCCCTCAGATGGCTTGTGTCTGTAGCACAATTTTAAGACACCAGTTTTTTCAGTGTTAAAAACAACAACGACAATAACAGCAACAACAACACACAACTGTTCCAGATTTCCCTTCCTATTTCCTGCTTCCCTCAAAAGACGGGGAGCTGAGATATTTGATCGTAAGCTTCTCCGGCCCGGGCCCCCATCATAACAGTCTCAGTAGGAGATGCCGGGCCTGGCGTTCGGACTCTGGGAGCCCCAGTCAATTGAACGACAGTGATGTTAAGTAGAGAAGCTTCCCCTGGATTCAAATCTGATACACAGGCCACAACGTCAATCAAAGGAGTCATGGTTGAACTCATTCAATATATAGACTGTGCGTGTGCACGCGTGTGTATGTGTGTGTGTGTGTTTGGCGAGCCTGCTTTGGAAACAACCTAAATACCGCCTGGGGCACCGGCGCAGCGATTCCAGAGCACGTTTCGGAGCATTTACAATCAGCAGGTCTGTGCTAGGCGCCTGACCTACATCGTGCCATTATGTAACGTGTTCCTTAGGAGAACGTGAGAAGCTAGCAGGCTGGCTGTTATCATCCTTGGGTTCGTTTGGTTTGGGCTGCTGTGGGGTTTTTTCCCCAGAGCAGGAAGCCGACGTTGGGACAACCCATTGGCCTGCATGGCCCCCCTTTCGTTAGAGCCTCACAGCACGGGCCCGCAGAGGCCTCCCCACACGGGGATCTCCTTTGGTCCAGGGTGGTCGGCCAGCTCAGGGCCCGGCCCCAGGCTTTCCGGTCTCTGCTTCTCCTTGCGTTCCTCGGGTCAGAAGACTCTCCAAGGCTTCAGAGGAAGTGCAGGGAGTTGATTCTCATGTACCTGGAGAAGAGCACGTAGAGGCGGCGAAACCAGAGCAGCTGGCTGCGATGGCAGGACATGGCTCTCTAGGAGAAGCAGAGAGGCCCCGTCATGGAACGCACGCACTGTCTCAGGCCTTCTTTCCTCACCTGGAGTTCCTCCTCCCACGAGCACACCTCACGCTGTAGCCTACTCCGGCTTCCCCCTGGGACGCGTGAACCTCTCTGGATGGGCCTCCGATCGCTGCCTCCCCTGTCCCGTCTCTTACTGACAACCCAGTGATACAATCACATGAGGCTAACGGCGGCCATAGCACGTGGTCGGTCTCCGTGCACGACCTTGATTTAGACAGCACAGCTGGTATCCGGAGCCAGAGCCACGTGAAGGACTCGGAAGCCCACATTCTTAATTACCGTGCTCCGCTACGTGGCACAGATCACACGTTCGGGAAGGGTTTATGGGAAGCAAGCTAGAATACTGTGCTCAAGGTCCTCTGAGTTAGGTAAGCTGGGAGGAAGAGGAAGAGGAGGAGCAGAAAAAAGAAGACATGGACACATTCACACCAACGAGCACACATGGGTATGGGGTTCTCTTCGCCACAATGTTTACTGTCTTGTTATTCAGACCCAGCATAGTTCAGCTTTTTTTTTTTTTTAAAGATTTTATTTATTTATGTGACAGAGACAGCCAGCTAGAGAGGGAACACGAGCAGAGGGAGTGGGAGAGGAAGAAGCAGGCTCCCAGCAGAAGAGCCTGATGTGGGGCTCGATCCCAGAACGCTGGGATCACGCCCTGAGCCAAAGGCAGACGCTTAACTGCTGTGCCACCCAGGTGCCCCCGTAGTTCAGCTTTTAAACCACAGATCATAGCGACTGATGTAACTAGATATAACATATATAAATGGTTCCTGCCTGTTTTGCTCTAAGTACCAAAAGTAAACTGCCTCTCGGAGCTATTATCATTGAAGACCTTTATGTAAAGAACTCATTTTATTTTATTTTTTTAAGAGTTTATTTATTTGTCAGAGAGAGCGCACAAGCAGGGAGAGTGGCAGGCAGAGGGAGAAGCAGCCCCCTCCCTGGGCAGGGAGCCTGACGCGGGGCTCGATCCCAGGACCCTGAGATCACAACCTGAGTGGAAGGCAGAGGCTTAACCGACTGAGCCACCCAGGCACCCCAAGAACTCATTTTATATTCATTGTCAGAATGCATGTGGCTATAGAGATGTAAATACACCTGTTAGGATAACCACAAGCCGTCAGTGATAAAGGTTAATATCACCATACGATGTATTCAGGCAAAATATTATATAGCATTGTTTCAACAGGACATACAACTAAATTTTTCAACTAAAAGCATTTTCAGAAACGAAATGGATGTGAAAACTTACAGAAGAGTGTTCACATTTTGAAGACCATAGTAAAAACAAAATGTTTATTTTATTTTATTTTTTAAAGATTTTCTTTATTTGTTAGAGAGAGAGAGAGAGCACAAGCAGGAGGAGGGGCAGGCAGAAGGAGAAGCAGGTCCCTGCCAAGCAAGGAGCCTGACATGGGACTTGATCCCAGGACCCCGGGAACACGACCCAAGCGGAGGCAGTCGCCCAACTGACCGAGCCACCCGGGCACATCCCCAAAATGTTTAGTTTAGAAAAACACTGAGAGAAGGGATGAACTTTGTAGTCCAGACACACTCGACTTGTCTATTTGTAACCGCTGCCAAGTCACATGGGTTTCCTACGTCATCTTGCCCCAAGTGGTCTAATTTTTAGGTCCCCTAACTTTCCAATGACTTTTCAGCACCCATTCAATAAAACAGGCACTTATTGTCAATTTGGTTTTTTTACAAACTGTTTTTCTATTAGTTTTCCAATGGAATACAAAATATCAAAATTGTTTCTATCCACCCCCCAACTTGAAGCATTTCCACTACATTTCCTTCAAAGATATGATTTTGCTGGTTATCCAGTACTGTATCATTCATCTGCTCAATATTAGTTCCTTTTTGACTATCATAATTCAGGACTATCATAAAATATGAACATTCTTGCTCATAAGTCTCTGTTTTGTTTTTTTAAGATTTTATTTATTTACTCATTTGACAGAGATAGAGACAGCCAGCGAGAGAGGGAACACAAGCAGGGGGAGTGGGAGAGGAAGAAGCAGGCTCATAGCAGAGGAGCCTGACGTGGGGCTCGATCCCATAACGCCGGGATCACGCCCTGAGCCAAAGGCAGACGCTTAACTGCTGTGCCACCCAGGCGCCCCACTTGCTCATAAGTCTCTGAATACAGCTTTGCTCATTTCTTTAGGATAAGGTCCTCCAAATTAAAATGATTGAGTCAGAGTTAGTACAAACTTATTGAATTATACAAGTAATACATGATTATTTTAGAAATATTTTTATTATTTAATTATTTATTTTTAAAGTAAACTCTGTGTTCAATGTGGAGCTCAAACTTATGACCCCGAGATCAAGAGTTGAATGCTTTACGACTGAGCCAGCGAGGTGCCCCTGTAACCTGTTTGTTTTTACTTAATGTATCAAGAATATCAAAAGGTGGGGCGTCTGGCTGGCTGTCGGATAAGCTTCTGCCTTCGGCTCAGGTCATGATCTCAGGGTCGTGAGATCGAGCCCCATGTCGGGCTCTGCATTCAGTGCGGAGTCCGCTTGAGATTCTCTCTCCCTCTCCCTCTGTCCTTCCTGCGAGCTCTCGCTCTCTCTAAAATAAATTAATTAATTAAAAAAAAAGCAAAAAACTCCAAAAAACCCCCACCCCACTTCGTCAAGGACTGAAATAATTGCATTCTGGACATTCAAAGGCTAAGTAGAAGAAAAACCACCTTAATGAAGAAAAAACTATGAAATTAAAAAAAAAAAGGAAGTGAAACAATAGGTGGACATAAAAGAAAAAATGAAAAATTTTGGAAATGAAAACAAAACAGAGAACAGATGTGAAAGAATAATTAGGAGCCACAAAGCACAGATTAAGAGTCCTCAGTGTACATTCAGTAGGAACCCAGGAAGAGAACGGAGGGAACGTCACACAAGGGCTGTTGGAAGAGATAATAGGTGAGGATTTTGAAGAAGTGCCGACAGACAAGGGTCCCCACTTCGAGATGCGAAGCAGAATAAAGATGAACAAAGCTACCCTACACGTACTGTAATAAGACTGCAGAACTCAGAAACAGAAAATGATCTTTTTAAAAAAAATATTTATTTATTTGAGAGGGGGCACAAGCTGGAGGAGCGGCAGAAGGAGAGGGAGCCCGATGCGGGACTCGATCCCAGGAACCCGGGATCATGACCTGAGCCACCCAGACGCCCCAAACACAAAGATAATCTTAAAAGTTAACATAGGGGCACCTGGGTGGCTCAACGGTTAAGCGTCTGCCTTCAGCTCAGGGCGTGATCCCGGCGTCATGGGATCGAGCCCCACATCAGGCTCCTCCGCTATGAGCCTGCTTCTTCCTCTCCCACTCCCCCTGCTTGTGTTCCCTCTCTCACTGGCTGTCTCTATCTCTGTCAAATAAACAAATAGAATCTTTAAAAAAATAAAAAAATATAAGAAAAATAAATAAAAAATAATAAAAGTTAACATAAAAGAGATTAACTGCACATGAGTAATAACATCACACTGACAGTGGGCTCCCGTTGCCAAAGGATGAGGACGGGAGTTACATCTTCAAACATGCAGAAGGAAAATAGCTCAAATTAAACCTTTATTTCCAGCTAGACTCATTCAGAAGAGGACATGCAAACACTCAAAGGCTAAGCGAAGTTGCCTTCCTTAGACATTCACTGAAAAATTGCTAAAGAATCTGCATCAACAAAAAGTGAAGGCAGAGGTAATATGCAGGATGTAAGAAATAGGGAGGGCCAGGAATCCACTGTATATCAGTAATGATATTGTAAAGTACAGTACCAGGGCGCCTGGGTCGTGCAGTCAGTTAAGCATCCGACTGTCGGTTCTGGCTCCGGTCATGATCTCAGGGTCCTGGGATCAAGGCCGATGCTGGCTCCCTGCTCAGCGGGGAGTCTGTTTCTCCCTCTCCTTCTGTCCCTCCCCACACTCATACTCTCGTGCTCTCTCTCTCAAATAGATAAATAAAATATTTTTAAAACATTAAGAAATGAAAATGACAAGAGTTTAAAGATAAAGGTATTAAAAAGTCCCATGTTGGGTGTGGAGCCAACTTAAAGAAAAAAAATAACAAAGGTATTTAAAGAAGATGAGCCAAGCGGATGCAAGTCCAAGAAAGCTATCAGAGCAATGTTAAGATCCGAACAGAATTTAAGGCAAGACCATTCATAATGAGAGACATAGCATAATAAAAGGAAGAGTCTACTAAGAAGATATAACAACCTTGATCTTTTTGTGCACCAGACACAAATAAAGCCAACACAAAGACAAACGGACAAATGCAAACTCAGGGTAGGAGACCTCATACTTGCATCATAAAGTAACAGATCAAAAGGTTTAAAAAGTAGTTAGAATGTACAAGTTGTGGGGCGCCTGGGTGGTGCAGTCGTTAAGCGTCTGCCTTAGGCTCAGGGCCTGATCCCAGGGTCCTGGGATCGAGCCCCGCATTGGGCTCCCTGCTCTGCTGGGAGCCTGCTTCTTCCTCTCCCACTCCCCCTGCTTGTGTTCCCTCTCTTGCTGGCTGTCTCTCTCTATGTCAAATAAATAAATAAAATCTTAAAAAAAAAAAAAAAAGAATGTACAAGTTGTGACCGAAATATGTACTAACCTTGATCTACTGGTTATATCTAGAATCTGAGATGCAGTCAGTAGAGCACACACATTCTTTTTAGATAAACGTGTTAACATTTACAAAAACTGATCATAAAGTAGGTCATTCACTAAGGAATTCTCAGTAAGTTTCTAAAAACCAGTATTACAGGAGTGCCTGGGTCGCTTGGTTGGTTAAGCGACTGCCTTCAGCTCAGGTCATGATCCCGGGGTCCCGGGATCAAGCCTGGCATCGGGCTCCGTGCTCGGCGGGAAGCCTGCTTCTCCCTCTCCCACTCCCCCTGCTTGTGTTCCCTCTCTCGCTGTGTCTCTCTGTCAAATAAATAAAATCTTAAAAAAAAAAAAAAATAAACAGTAACATCATCAACAAAAAGCACAAAAATGAGAACAATGTGGCACCAAATATACAACGGAAAGGATACTTGTTCGCCATATGAGAGCTGCAACAAGAAGGCAGAGGGCACCTTGTTCAACTCAGTTGGGAACCTGCATGTGTGCGTCGGTGGCAACTTAAAGCTTTTCACTGCCCTGCAAATACTCATGTCCACAAGTGACCACAAAAGGACTGTATCAATTTCGGGGTAACAAGTAAATTTTAGCATGTGGGCACATTTACAAATATGGAACCTACGGATAATGAGGACTGACCCTATATAGACACACATACGCGTTTGTGAACTCTAAAACACACCCTTAAAAACCTCGTGTATTAAAGAGGAACTCACAACGGAAACTATAAGTTACTTATAACTGAGTGACAGTAGAAGTATGTATCACAACTTGTCGGGTGCAGCTAAAGGAATACTTCAAGGAAAATTAATAGTATTAGAGAGTATTTTTAAAAAATGATTGAAAACAGAAAAAAAAGCTAACCTTTTCACTCCAAGAAATTAAAAAAAAAAGTAACAACGTAAAACCTGAATAAAGTAGAAAGGCAAAAATAAAGAACAGACATGAATGAGCTATCAAATAAAACAGAGGAGAATTCACGTTTCTGGTCAGTGTTGCACTCTCAGTATCTAGCAAAGTGCCTCTTAGTAGGTATAAATGTTTATTGCAGACAGTCCAGAAAATAAAGTTAAGCAAAATAAATAATAATAATGATAATAATGATAATAATTATTATTACCCTCAGTTCTCTTAGTTTTACTCATTGCTATTCTGCCCTCCCCAGTAGACTTAAGGCAGCTGGGGTCACACCAGGAGGCAGACTGGAACAATTCTCCTTAACTGCTTGGTCCCTAACTCCATGGTTTTCAGAATCACCCGCCCGACCGATAGCTAAGAGTTTTCGCTATGAGGGCCTCACTGGACCTGACATTTCCTCAATAGGCAAATAAGCCTCTGGTGGTCTATCCTATTGGCTCTTTACAGAGGTTCCTGGCAGGTCTGAGTTCCTCTGTGAACCTCCATGCCGCGGAATGCAGGCACCCATTACAATGCTAATGCATCATGACATAGAAGAAAACGGTCATAATCTTGTTAGAACAGGTTTTAAACAGTAGGCACCATGTGATCCCATTAAAAAATACATATATATTAACAATGATTATCTCTGAGTGGTGGCATTCAGGGTAATTTGTATTGATTATCTTTATTTTCTTCTTGATGCTTTTATATAAAGTATTTCTACATGTTCTACAACGAGCATGTATTTTTACTTTTAAAAAAGCCTGTGTTCTGTTTATGATCAGAAAAAAGGGTGAAAGTCCTTGATAATCTATGACTGTCAAGGTCAAGCTGGGATAGTCCCAACACTCAGATGCTGAACCACTATGCAAGGTCTTTGCTTAGGGGTCATGAGGAGGCGGGGGGGCTCTGGGACACAGATCTGGAGGGAGGCTGTCTGGGAATTCACAATCCTCACCTTGGCCTGTGCCACTTCTTTGCTGGTGAGCACGAAGAGGACATCCCGGGTATGAAGCAGAGCAAAGGGCAGGTCCAGAAGGGAGATGTACTTACGGAACACATTGACTGACCGAAGCGTGAGCACGGAGCACCCTGGGTGGGGGAAGCAGAGAGGCGAGAAGCGAAGAGTCTAGTTGCTTCCAGGCAGATTTTTCAGAGCACCCTCCCCCTCCCTTGGGGCTCAGGGCAGGGCAGGGCAGGACCGTGGCCATGGAGTTGCTCTTTGCTCATCATTCTCCCAGACAGGAAGAGTGAAAGGACCACAGAACACGTGGCCGGCTGCCCTCTACTCGCGACAAGCCCTAGCAAGATAAGGTTGGTTGCTAGAGGTTGGAAACTGGCTACCTCAAGGTCAGGGGAAAGGTGATGAATACCAGAATTTCGGGATTGGGAGGCAAGAGACCCAGTTTCTGCTCTGACACTCAAGACCTGACAGACTCGGGAAAGTCCCTTCAGCTGAGACTCAGTTCCCTCATCTCTAAAGTGGTGTTGACAGTGTGGGAGCGTGTCTTACAGGGTTGATATCAGCCCACTCAGAAAGAACACGCTCGGCTGTGTTTTCACATGCTTCAACTTCATATCACTCCTGAGGGATGTCTACTATTCCCACTGACAGACCAGAAATTGGTCCAGAGAGTTAAGCGTCAGTGTCACACAGTAAATGGCCAAGGAGGGGTCAAACACCTTCTAACTCAAGCAGGTTAACCCATCAAGCACCCATTTACAGCCTGGCTAAGTAATTGGGGGCTGGGATGTGAGTTTAGATGGACAGACTGAAAGACCACTGGGGGTAAAAAGAGACCCACCTGGGGAGAAAGCTAGACAGATGAGCAGGCAAGGTCTGCTGAAGGGACAAGGGTGGGCACCTAATTTCATGTGTCCACTTGACTGGGTCACAGGGTACCCAGATATTTGGCTGATTATTTCTGGGTGTGCCTGGGAGGGTGTTTTTGGATGAGACTAGCATTTAAATCAGTGAACTCAGGAAAGCAGATTGCCCTCCCCAGTCTGGGGGGGGCATGGACCAATCCATTGAGGGCCTGAATAGAATAGGTGGAAGAAGGGTGAATTTGTTCTTTTCTGCTTGACTGTTGAGCTGAGATACTGGTCATCTCCTGCCCTTGGACTGGGATTTACACCACTGGCCCTCCTGCTTCTCAGGCCTTTGGACTCACACTGACGTACACCACCACCTTTCCTGGGTCCCCAGTTTGCAGACGGCAGATTGTGGGACTTCTCAGCCTCTGTACTTGTGTGAGCCAAGTCCTTATAATAAGTCTCTTTTATATATGTATCTCCTATTGGTTCTGTTTTTCTAACACATTTCGCCTCCCTTCACACCCAGACGCTGCCTGGCTGGCATGGCACTTTCCAACGGATACAATCTGGTTTTAAAGCCTGAGGACCCACACGGATAGACACAGTCAGCTGGGTCAGGAAGAGTGTGGCCCAGCCTCCCCAGCCCCACCTCGGCTTGACCTAGGGCAGTTCTCCATATATTTACAAATTTCACCCAATAAGTTTCTTAGAGGGATAGTGACTAGCAGACTTTTGCAAAAGAGACAACTTACCTTTAGGTAACTTCCCTTCTGAATGCAGGGTCCTGGTGGAGGAAAGGACAGGAGTGACAGGGAGCAAGAATTCCTTTGCAGTTAACAGGAAGAGCCTTCAGAGTATAGGGGTCAAGGGCAGGGCTCTCCAACATGGGCCATGATGGCATGTAGATTACTTTGAGTTAAAAGCAATCAAAACCCAGCAAATTCAGGAGAACCACTTTGTACCCCCCCCAACCACCTTTTTTTTTTTTTTTTAAAGATTTTATTTATTTATTCGACAGAGATAGAGACAGCCAGAGAGAGAGGGAACACAAGCAGGGGGAGTGGGAGAGGAAGAAGCAGGCTCATAGCAGAGGAGCCTGATGTGGGGCTCGATCCCATAACGCCGGGATCATGACCTGAGCCGAAGGCAGACGCTTAACCGCTGTGCCACCCAGGCACCCCGCCCCCCAACCAACTAAACTTACATTGGAAAGGGGGCCTGTACCAGGAAGAGAACTAGTTGTAGAGATTCCTTTTCACCTAAGACACTTATGTGCATAACAGGGCCACCTTTGTTTTCCAAACATCTCCTATGACCTTCCTGCTAATGGTCTTCCTCTCCTTGTATCCCAGACTCCCATCCCGCTCCTGAGCTCAGGATGACATACACACCTCATGTTGCCTGACAGTCTCTGGAATTTCATGTTTGTGTAGATTACCCACAGGACAAAACTAAATTTTGTTTTCTCCTTTTAATCTCTCATGGAATTTAATTCTTAGTCTAGCTAGAGGAACCTTAGACAGAGGAATATTTCTTCCTCCCCAATAGCAGTAAGGCCTGCCAGACCCTATGATCCCTTTGTAGGTTTCTAGGCAGTTTCTTTTGCATCAGTCACCATTGGTGTGCCATTGGTCTGCAATCCCAGAAACCTGGCTACAGCTGAAGGGACAAGGGTGGGCACCTTCCCCAAGGTCAGCCTATCTGGGGGCTGAGCAATGGTTATGAAATGCTCTGGTCCAAGCTTTGCACCTAAGACATAAAGGTAACTACAATGGACTCTTCAAAGTTTTTCTCTTTTGAAATTGTAATGTGAGTGTGATAGGAGACTATTTTAAAATATTAATTGATATTTCTTCCCTAATAGTTCTTTCTCCTTTTCAACCTCCCCTGCTCCCACCTTCTCATAGTGACGGCCATTCTGTATTCCTTGCCTTAAAGGAATGTGAGGCCAATCCAAGAGCAATGAACTCCAACTCTCTTGCCTGCTTTTGTTTGAAAGCAGAGACGGAGAGAGATGGGATAAGTGGTCCCACCCCACCACCAACACACAGACAACATACTCCTATGAAACGGATTCCAGTTCTACTTCTGCCATTGTTCAGCCTGGCAGTGCTGGAAAAACCACTTCACTTTCTCAGTTAAATGAGGTGGTTGGACTTAATGGTAGGTGAGATCATTTCTAACTTTACATATTTCACTGCTCTAGTCTGAGAATGTTGGGCATGTTTACAAGAAGGTTATAAAGTAAGTCCTTCACTTCAAGTTGCCCCTTCCCTTCCCCAGGGCCTGGGCCAGGTCCACCACTCCTCCACTCAGGGCACCCAGGAGAAGTACTTCTCTAGAGGGTGGGAAACATGGTATATGTTTGTAAGTCCCTCAATATCTTTGAGGTGCATTTTTTTTTTTTTACCAGTAAAATACAGATGGCTATCAGTAACATAGGGTGACGAAGAAGAACAAAAATGTTCCTATTACATATGTATATCTTCCTTCTCCAAAGAAAGAGTTGATATAGTGTACAAAATGTACAATGGGTGGGGCGCTTGGGTGGCACAGCGGTTAAGCGTCTGCCTTCGGCTCAGGGCGTGATCCCAGCGTTCTGGGATCGAGCCCCACGTCAGGCTCCTCCACTAGGAGCCTGCTTCTTCCTCTCCCACTCCCCCTGCTTGTGTTCCCTCTCTCGCTGGCTGTCTCTATCTCTGTCAAATAAATAAATAAAATCTTAAAAAAAAAATGTACAATGGAAGATAACAAAAGAAATTAGAATACAAGGAGGAAAGGGATGCCTGGGTGGCTTAAGCATCTGCCTTTGGCTCAGGTCATGATCCCAGGGGTCCTGGGATCGAGCCCTGCATCAGGCTCCTTGCTCAGTGGGGACCCTGCTTCTCCCTCTGTCTGCCACTCCCCCTGCTTGTGCTCACTCTCTCTCTCTTTCTCTGACAAATAACTAAATAAAATCTTTTTAAAAAGGGAGGAAAAAGAAGATGAAGCCAAGAGGCACACTGATTTACAGAACTCAGTCCTTCAAATCTCCCCCATGTACTACATGGGGTTGAGAATTTGGCCCTAAAGCTCTCTGTGGCCAAAGCAAAGAGAGAAATAAGATGTTACCCCATTTTTCCGTAGGAGTTGAGGAGACAAAACAATAATAACTTAGGAAGGGATTTCTCACACAGAGGGCGTGGTGAGATGTAGTGAGTAATGTGGCCAGCACTGGCTCTCTGTACCTCAGTGGTCAGTTCCATGAGGCTCAGACAGTGGCGGGGGGGGGGGGCAGGGAAGCGCTTTAGAAACCATCACCCTGAGCAAATGAACAGACCCTTTCCCACCTCCAACATGCAGAGTCGTACCTCACAGCCGCATACAGAGCAACGTGATTGCGGTGACCACTGACTCCCCCTGCATCGAAAGTCACCACCTGTAGAGAAACAGGGTGGTCACTCCTGACTGAATTCTTTCTCCGCCTCAATTTCCACAGAGCATCCCCATCCCTTCGGCAAGAAAAGGAGCACTCAGAACCCTGAAATGTTTCCAATTCTGTGTTCGGAGCGGATCAGTGGGGTATAACCACTGCGTTGGCCAGTTGTGTGGACTGTGTGCGTGGGTTTTACTATTTACTCTTGTTCCGGGCCAGTGGAGCAGAGTGGAATTCGGCCATGATAGAAACCTGGGTTTAGAGTATCTTGGTTTCTTATCTCCCTGGCCATTTATTAGCACGTTTCGTTTTCCTGGCTGGCTGCTGTGTGAACTTCGTTCTTGTAGATGCTGCCTGATTTATTTGGCCCCTTTTCCTTGTGCCTTACTGAGGGCACAAAGGCTTTGAGGGACAACGTCCACCATGCCCTGGGGTTAAAATCACAGAAGTCTATTTACTATCTACTTATTAATGATAAGCTTAGTCTGGGTTCCAACATTTCATTTCTGCACAGACGGATTAAGAAAAAAACCCAAATAAGTTTGAATAATAATCATGTTAGTTTGGATAATAAAAAGAAATATAAAAAAGAGAACAGGGACTCAGAAAAAGGAACAGGAGTGGCTGGTTAGGGGTAGTGGAAAGAGGCAAGCTGTCTCCAAGGAAAGAGGACTAAAGGGACCACAACTGGAATGGGTATAGGCTGAGAAGGACTTCCCCATTGGTCTTCCTATTTTAAATCATAAAATGTTGACTTCATGTATAGAGAACTCTCTGTTACAGTGAGAACAGTGAACCTCTACTGGGCACAGGTGGGGGGACGGGGGCTGTAAATTAAAAGAAAATTTAAAGTCCTGTCAACAGATCCTGATTCAAACAAGCTGTAAAAACAAGCACAAAAAAACATATTTATAACATGAGACTTTTGGAAATATAAAACACTGATATTAAGGACTTGTGAATGTTTAGATGTGACAATGGCATTATTGTTATGTTAATAAAGGACTCATTGTCTATAAGAAATGCATGCTAAAATATTTAAATATGAAATACGATGCCAGGGCGCCTGGGTGGCTCAGTTGGTTAAGCGTCTGCCTTCGGCTCAGGTCATGATCCCACGGTCCTGGCATCAAGTCCCACATCAGGCTCCGGAGCCTGCTTCTCTCCCTCTTCCTCTGCCTGCTGCTCCCCCTGCTTGTTCTTGCTCTCTCTCTGTCAAAATAAATAAATAAAATCTTTTTTTTTTTAAGATTTTATTTATTTATTTTGACAGAGAGAGACAGCCATCAAGAGAGGGAACACAAAGGCAGAGGAAGAGGGAGAGAAGCAGGCTCCGGAGCCTGATGTGGGACTTGATGCCAAAGATTTGCTTCAAAATAATAGAGGAGGTGGGGGAGGTGAAGAGGTGTTTAAATGAAACTAATATTGACTGTGAGTTAATAATTACGGGAGCCGAGTGATAGGAACATGGAAGTTCATTAAACTATTCTCTCTAAAGTTGCAGGCTTGAAATTCTCCCTAATGGAAAATTAAAAAAAAAAAAAAAGAGTTAAAGGGTTATAAAAAGTGAATCATGGACACGTGTCATTATTCAGTGGTCAAACCCCGTAGAATGCACAGTGCTAAAAGTAGACCCTCATGTAAACTATGGACTTGGGGGTGATGATGTGTCAATGTTGGTTTATCGATTGTAAAAAATTGTGGGGGACAAGGAGTTTCTGTGTACTTTTTGCTCAACTTTGCTGTGACCCTAAAACTACTCTAAAAAAAATACAGTCTATTAAAAAACGTAAACCGTGGGGCACGCGGCTGGCTCTATCGGTAGAGCATGTGACTCTTAATCTCAGGGTCGTGAGTTCAAGCCCCATGTTGGGCACAGAGCCTACTTAAAAAAAAAAAAACCAAACCGAAAACAAAACGTGAAACCGTGTAACTCAAGTTACCTGTTCTGATCCCACTGTTGCATGGAACACAGTGTTGACTCAAGTCTACTCTTATCTCGGACCCTACTTAGCACCCCCCCCCGCTGTTGGGTGGATCACAGAACCCCACCGCTGGAAGTTATTTCAAGGTTCAACTTGTTGGTCGTCTCATTTGCAAGATCAGAAAAGCAATACCTGCTCTGCCTTCCTCCCGGGGTTGAGGTGAAGACACAACAGCACATGGAAATGCTTACGAGTGTGTACGTACAACAGGAAAGCCTAGAGCATCTCATCTCCAGGCCCGCTGCTGTCAGTAGAGTGTAATAGGGGGGCCAGTCATTACCCCGGCCATGCTGGAGAGCATTCCCTAGGTTAGGGGGGATTTGGGGCCCAGTGGCGCTCGGCTCAATCACTTTTGAAATTCTCCTAGGACTCTGTTTCTTCCTCATCCTGCATCTTCCTAGAGTCTCCCTCTTTCCTTCTGTCGCAAGGAGGGCTGAGCGGAATTGCATCCAGCTCCCTGGACTTTTGCAGATTTGTACGTTGCAACAGTGACCCTGCAGCTCTTTATAGAACTCCATCCCCCCCCCCGCCCCGAAGTTGTGGAAATCTCTGTTTGTTTGTTTTTTTAAAGATTTTATTTATTTATTTATTTATTTATTTATTTATTTGACACAGAGAGAGAGACAGCCAGGGAGAGAGGGAACACTAGCAGGGGGAGTGGGAGAGGAAGAAGCAGACTTCCCAGTGGAGCAGGGAGCCTGATGTGGGACTTGATCCCAGGACTCTGGGATCACGCCCTGAGCTGAAGGCAGACGCTTAACGACTGAGCCACCCAGGCGCCCCTGGAAATCTCTGTTTAAATGAAATCTTACTCAGACCCCAGGAGGTAATGGTGGGGCTGCTCTGGTTTCTCTATGGTGGTGGTTCTCAACTGGGGGCAATGTTGCCCCAGGGACATCTGGTCATGTCTGGAGATAGATTTGTTGTGATGACTGAGGGGTGTTGCCACTGGGTAGAGAGGGGGGCTGTCAGTGGGGAGAAACCCACGATGCTGTTAAGCATCAGTACAAGGCACAGGACGGTCCCCCACAGCAAACAATGATGGGGCCCCAAATGTCACGGTGCCCTAAGGGAGCAGGGACTCGGTGTGTTTGGTTCACGGCTATCTCGCCAGTTCACAGCAAGTAGTGAATATCATATAGCAGGTGCTCAATAAGTATTTCTTGAATGAAAGGTCGAGATAGGGGTCAGGCCCCGGACCTTGCCTGCTTGCCACCGAAAGCCACTACTGAAGCCCTAGGCTGCTTTCTGTAGAGGGCAGCATTACAATGCTCTTCAAAGCCATGTCCTGGCAGCTCAGCAAACATGGCGGTGCCGGGACCAGATAGCACCCGGTTTCCTTCCATCTCACGGTGCTAACAACTGCAGAGCCAGCTTTCGGCTTGGACGGAGGAGAGCTTCCGGTATCATCCCAGCACAGCCCAGGTGAGAATCTATCTTCCCATATCTTAGCTCAGTGCTCCTCACTCTGTCTCTGCTTCCGTGTTTGTCTGCTCTCATTGTGCAGCCAATACTTCCGGTCTGGAGGGGGCACCTGAGCCCTCTGATCCTGCCACGGAGTGACTTCTCACCTGTCTACTACTCAGCCTTCGCCCCTGGCCTGGCAGGGCCTGTGGGACTGTGGGAAAGCCCATTTCCCTGCATCATGGGGGCCGAGCGTGATTATGGCCACTTGTGTCCACACTGGCAATGGTCACAGCGCGGCCTTACACTCCTGCTGTTGTATTAAGTGCAGGCCGGGGCAATCATTCCTCACTGCACCGTGATAGCCGAGAATCTCCTTATTCACAGCAAGGTGTGTGAAGGAGCTATTTTAAAATGGTTTCCTTCTGTATGGAAATTAAATCGATTCAGGATCGTCCTGACGATAAAGGCCCCTCACTCGCTGGAATGAACGTGAGCACCTCAGACAACAGGAAAGAGCCCCGGGCAGCCAGGTGGTAGCTAACCCCCTGGGCAGTCTGGGGACAAGCATGGTCTGGGGTCTGTTCTCGTTCTTGGGGATATAAAAATGTCATGGCGGTCCTTGCCTTCATGGGCCCTCCAACCTAGTTCAAAAGTCATGGTCTGTACTTCAGACCCCTCCCTGGATGCTCAGAGCTGTGGTCAGCTGTAACACGGTCTACAATAGAAACCTGGCCCCTTGGCAAGGACCAATCCTGTGCACCAGTGTGCAGTACTCCCGGGCCAGACCAAAGGGGGCCAAGTTCAGAAAGACGGGAATTTATCTCACAAACGAAGTGACTGGGAAAACCAGCAGTTGTATGCACTGAAGCAGGGAAGGGATTAGAGTATTTGAGGACCGGTCCTGGGGAAGCCAGTCCTATGGGAAAACGGGGTCCCTGGGGGTATGGCAGCACAGTTCACACCCTCACTGTGTTCTTTCAGCCTGGCCCCCAAGACCAGCTCTGTCTCCACATCTGGGCTGTGGAGCCCTGATGAGTTCTGGCTGCATGGGCTGGGGTGGGATGGGCAAGAGAAGCAGGCAAACCCAGTCGGCAGGGCTGGGCCTTTGACTCTGAAGCCCGTGGACCCTTCCTTCCATCTTTCACACTCAGATCCTCTTGGAAAGTAAAGCTAGGAGGTGTAGGGCTGCCAGCTGTTGGTGGCCATTTTTTCCAGCCAGGAGAAAGAATGAAGCCAAAGTCCAGAGCACGATGGAGGACAGCCCCACCAGGAGCGGGGGCCCGCCTGCATCTCTGCCTGTACGTGAATCCGAGGGAGCCAGTCAGGTGCCCCTTTTGTCTGTGTGGATTATGTTTCAGTTGTGTTTCTGTCATGAGACAACAAGATGGTCTTCAGTAAACATAAATAAATAAATATAGGGGTGCCTGAGTGGCTCGGTGGGTTAAGTGTCTGCCTTCGGCTCAGGTCGTGATCTCAGAGTCCTGGGATCGAGTCCCACATCGGGCTCCTTGCTCAGCGGGGAGCTTGCTTCTCCCTCTCCCTCTGCCTGCGGCTGCCCCTGCTTGTGCTCTCTCTCCCTCTGTCAAATGAATAAATAAGATTAAATTTAAAAAAATAATAAATAAAAATATGTGAACACCAAAAAAAAAAAAAAAAAGGAAAGAGAAAAAGAAAAGAAAGGATGGAAGGAAGGAAGAAAAAAGCTACATGAAATATGCTGAAAGAAAAAGAAAAAAACCAGAGCAGTCTGACCAATATGTCACCGAAAACCTGCTCTTAGGAAAGGTCTAATAGGGGCAACCGGGCTGGCCCAGTCAGTAGAGCATGTGACTCTTGATCTCAGAGTTATAAGTTCCAGACCCACGTTGGGTGTAGAGATTACTTTAAAAAAATCATAAAATCTGGGGCGCCTGGGTGGCTCAGTTGTTAAGCGTCTGCCTTCGGCTCAGGGCGTGATCCCGGCGTTCTGGGATCGAGCCCCACATCAGGCTCTTGGCTGGGAGCCTGCTTCTTCCTCTCCCACTCCCCCTGCTTGTGTTCCCTCTCTCGCTGGCTGTCTCTCTCTCTGTCAAATAAATAAATAAAATCTTTTTAAAAAAAATCATAAAATCTTTAAAAAAAAAAGAAAGTCTAATAAATCATTTCACTCAGTGAATTCAGCACTGTTTCTGCCAGCAGAACTCATGAAAACATAAACCAAAAGATTAGGGCTTTAAGTGGTAGAATTTTAGGCATTAACGCATGAAGGATTATTATTATCACTTTAGAGGTGGACAGTAAGTCTTCTCAGCGGCCTTAATGTCGACCACTGGGCAGGCTCGGTCCAGAGGATCCGGGCAGAGCTGAGATGGGGGCTCCCACCCTTGTTCACCTCTGCAAGGAAACATGAATCTCCACTGTTGCTCTAGCTCTGATATGTTCTCCCTGCAGTGCATGTGAATACAGCCTTGTGTTTTCCAGAATGAGAAACTGATGCTCAAAATCCTATCTTCACCCCTTGCTGACCTCAGGCAAGCTTCTCAGCCTCTGGAAAGCTGAGTTTCCTCAATGTCAGATGAGAATTCCAGTAATATCAGCCTTTTAAAGTTAAAACGGTCCCTTGCATATGAAAATGCTTGGTAAAAAGGTGTGAAGTTCTGTACAGACAGGAGTCATACCTCGGGCTCCTGGGGCCCTGAGTTTTTCCAAGGCAGGACAGAGGTTGGGGTTGGGGATGGTTAAAGAGGACACAATTCGGAAAAAACCTCTTCCTCCACCTGAGACAGTTTGGTGACACAGTCTTACAAAAGGTGTGTTTGTTCCTCCGTAGGTTTATTTTTTTGTTTTTCTTTTTTAATATTTCATTTATTTTTATTATTTTTATTTTATTTCATATAAATATGTAAATCTATTTATAATAATTTATTTAAATAAATATATATTATATATAAATATATAAATAAATTTATAATTATTTAAATAAAATTTTTATTTATTATTTTCTAAAATACATTTTAAATATATTTATTATATTTACTTTTTAAAGATTCTACTTATTTATTTGAGAGAGTGAGCAAGAGGGAGAGACAGAACGAGTGGGGGGGAGAGGCAGGGGGAGAAGGAGAAGCAGACTCCTCGCTGAGCAGGGAGCCTGATGTGGGACTCAATCCCAGGACCCCGGGATGATGATCTGAGCCGAAGGCAGACGCTTAACCAACTGAGCCACCCAGGTGCTCCCTGCTCTGGAGGTTTAAGAGAGCTCTAGGGGAGGGCAGCCACAGGTAAAGGTGTGACCGGGATCCCAGCTTTGCATTCAGGGAGGGTGTCCGCTTACCAGGTTGATGCCGCTTGCTTCTATGTGCTGGAGGAGGACGCTAGCCACACGCTCTGTGTCCCACTGCACACCTGGGTCATCTGGGAAGTCCCTGGAAGGAAGAAACACCTTTTCTAATCAGGTGTGAACTTCTCCCTAAGCTCTGGTAGGTGTGTGCCTGTCCCGTGTTAGGAACTGTACGGGGCGGGGGGGCACCCTTAAGGATCTGGATTCAGTGAAAGAGGTAAGACTGAGAAACGTGACGCAAGTAGAAATCAGTGCACACCTCCACACAACACACTTTTGGAGCTTTGCGCTCGCGGCTGAGGGGAGGAGACAGACGCCAGGGAGACAAGGCTTGGATCTGAAGCTGGGGAGACGCATGGGTTAGGAACAAATGTGGACACACCGCAGAATGGTATGTACCTTTACAAGAGTAAGAGCAATAGTGCCTTACGAGAAAGTACAAAGCTGTGTTACTTCATTTAAGCTCATGAACAGTGGGGGAAGGAGCCTTTCCAGGTGAAGTTATCTGACTTCAAGTCCGCTTGCAAGGTCGTGGGAGGTGGATTCGAACCCGGGCTTTCTGACTGCAGCGCCAAGATGTTCTAGCCCTAGGGAGCCAGCGACACCCTCCCTCCCACGGGGCTGCACCACAGTGGGGCTGGTCTCAGGGGCCGGCGTCTGCACCTTGTGTGTGTTTCTAGTCGGCCATACCGTAGCTCTATCCTCCTATGTCTCTTTGCTGCGCATCGACTGAGGGCATCACCTAGTATGAGGCCAAAGCCTCAATCTGACCTCAGTTGGAGGATATCATTGATGGTCTTTTTATTTGTTTATTGAATTTTAAAAATGTAATCTCTACTCCCAAAGTGGGGCTTGAACCCATGACCCCGAGATCAAGAGTAGCATGCTCCACCGACTGAGCCAGCCAGGCACCCCTATGCATAGACTTATAAATAGATACCCACCTCTCTCTGGCTCAGGTCCTGTGGCAACACCCACAGTGCTACTGAGAGGACACA
Organism: Ursus maritimus; assembly: GCF_017311325.1. Lineage (NCBI taxonomy): Eukaryota > Metazoa > Chordata > Mammalia > Carnivora > Ursidae > Ursus > Ursus maritimus. Next base: position 67,290,590 of record NW_024423786.1, read on the forward strand.
GACTCTCTTTGCTCCCCACCAGACAAGCTGCTCTAACCTCTTTCTGGACAAAGACCACGCACTGACTGTCTTCAGACTCTGTTCAGGGGAGAGTCACTGAAAGCTTTTCAGCAGGAANATGACAGAAGCCTCGGCACTAAATAATGCATGTATTCCACCGCTTCACTGGCTACCTCTACCCAACCCCCGGGGTGCCTTCCAGAGAGGACAGCTTTATGCTTTTCTAAGCACTGTCCTGCCAGCCATCCCTGCAACTCTCATCATGTTCCTGCAGTGAGCAGGACAGACAGCTCGGCTGGTGGGGGGACGACGGGGAAAAGCGAGAAGGAAGGGAAGGACCTGTGCAAAGTCCAGCCTTGTTCCGTGGGAATGGAGCTGAATGTGGCGCGTGGAATGTGACTGACAGAGCAGAACAAGACTGCTGGACGGATACAGGAATCAGGGAAAACACCCTGGGGTGAAAACAGCTGCATACAAGCTCCTGGCTGGGAGGTCCACATGAACGTATCCAGGCGTCATTTTGGAAAAGGAGTACATGGATAATATTCACATGGAGAAGCAGTCTAAGAGAAAGGGTGGGAGGATCGTTGCTAAGTCTACTACTTCTCAGTTCTGAGTGCTGAGAGATGACTCCCTGAGTAGGAAAGCTCATCGCCACCTTCATTTATCTTCAGAGAAGTGGGATCTGCTATTCTAGGGCTCTGTACTTGGAGTGGGCTCAGGGGCGACTCCATGCTATTCTGACCATGGATAAGGAAGGTGGTTATTTGGGGGCCTTTGGAATATAAATATCCCCTCGGGGCCCCTGGGTGGCTCAGTCAGCGAAGCGTCTGCCTTTGACTCAGGTCATGATCCCAGGGTCCTGGAATTGAGCCCTGCATCGGGCTCCCTGCTCAGCGGGGAGCCTGCTTCTCCCTCTCCCTCTGCCCCTCCCCTTGCTTGTGCTTGTGCCCTCTCCCTCTCTCTCTCTGAAATAAGTGGCTGATGTCTTTAAAAAAAAATACATATATATATCTCCCCACTGTAATCTGGTGCATTTGATATGTCAGCATTGCTTTTGTGATGAGGTCCAAACCCCTCTTGGGCAGCTATTCAGCCATTCAAGATTTTCCCCGATCTACCTCCCATTTTGATCCAGTTCATTTCTCTTTATTTGAGAGAGCAAATAAGGTAACACTTGAAAACCGTAAAGGGATATGTAAATGTCAGAGTAGTGGCTGCTATCAGAGCATTAGCTTAGGCCCTTCCAAAAAAAAAAAAAAAAGGAAGACAGAAATCCCCCAACTCAGGAAGCCCCTTACAGAGCTCTTTACTGATTGTCTCCTGTAATGTTTAATGGAGACATATGAGATGACCCACTCAGGTAAAGCAAGAAATTACTAGAACATCTATCTTCTTCTATCTCTTTAAACTGCTACTTTGCAGCTATTTTTATAAGGTATCATATACTAACAGAGTTTAACACATATACAATTTAAATAAATAAGCCCACAAATATTGGAAGTGCGTACTCAGATTTTGTTTCTTTTGGGCAGACGATCGTGGTCAAAAATGCTTGGAGATGACTAGTCTAATCTGTTCATCCTACATTTTACTTTATTTTTTCCTGGATATTTATTTATTTATTTTAAAGATTGTATTTATTTATTTTGAGAGAGAGAGATCTGCATGTGCCCGAGCAGGGGGGAGGGGCAGAGGGAGACTCCCTGCTGAGCAGAGAGCCCAACACCAAAAGATCCCAGGACCCAGGGATCATGACCTGAGCCAAAGGCAGACGCTTCACCGACTGAACCACCCAGGCACCCCCAATTATAATTTTTTACAGGGAAAGGGTAGAGATTAAATCAGCCAAAGGAAGAGATACATAGGGCAGACTGTGAGAGGGTTCTGAATGTGAACGATCTATTGTCCTCTCCCTGGGGAGTCAGGACACGTGGTTCTGCCAGCATTGATGTGTGACAACCCATGGGGAGTACTGCCAACCAGGGAAGCTCACTGCAGCTTTGGTGTTCAGAGTTTTTATCGGGGCTCCATTGCTTAGGCATGATCGATCAATTGATTGTCCATGTGGTTGACCTCAGCCTCCAAGCAGGCTGACCCTGCATGGCCCAAAGCCCCCGCCCTAAAACCCCAAAGATACTGCTATTAGGTTTGACTTTGCAGAAGTCAAAGGCAGATTACTTCGCAGAAGCCAAGGGCAAAGGCCAGATCTCTCTTTGGGCAAAGCCAAATTCTTTACTATCGGCCTTCCTTACATTCAGGAATCGTATTGAACTTTTCTATCAACTATGGCCTGGGCCAGGGACCCCTCTTAGCACCTGATTAGATACAGCATTTCTTTCTTTCTTCCTTTCTTCCTTTTTTTTTTTTTTTTTAAGATTTTATTTATTTATTTATTTGACAGAGAGAGAGAGAGAGAGAGAGAGAGAGGGAACACAAGCAGTGGGAGTGGAAGAGGGAGAAGCTGGCTCCCCACTGAGCAGGGAGCCCCATGCAGGGCTCGATCCCAGAACCCTGGGATCATGGCCCAAGCCAAAGGCAGACGCCCAACCGACTGAGCCACCCAGGCGTCCTGAGATACAGCATTTCTATTATTTTCTATTGCTTTCTGTGTCTCCCTTCCTAATGTCAAAATATGAGAAGAGACCTGTGTCTCACTCTTCTATTTCTCCTGTGGAACTGGGTACAATCCAAGTCAAAGAACAATTTATTTGAATAAACAATAAGTAAATGAGCTTCGGCCATGAGCAAGGAATTGTATCAAGGGGCTTAATAAGCACCAGCTGGTTGACAGAAGTAGCCTCTCTTGGGCTGAGCCAAAGGTGGCTATACCAGCCTTTGGGGCTGGAACACACGAGTAAGAGGTTTGGAAGACAGCAACTTTATAAAACAGATTAGGCACCAAAAAATGTATGAATTGTGTACGGGAGCGAGGCGTCCCAGTGGGATCACCACCGCTCCAGACAGGGAAATAAAAAATTTGACACTGGGAACCTTCAAACAGATACAAAAATGACTCTTTCAGACCAGCTACCCGAGTGTTCTTTGCCCAAAATCCAACCCTCATCAACTCAAGGCTTGAGTCCAAGTAATAACATTCGCTGTTCCTCTCTTGTCTGATAGATGAACGATTCTGCCTTAGATAAACATGCTGGCAGAATGTAAACAGAAGTCAGTCAGCCGTTGGACCCTTCCTTGAAGAGAGAGTTGGTGAACGACCTTTGCCCCATTTTTCTTTGTCCCGTCCATCTTCCTGCTGGCTGGAGTTTGTAGCCATCTTGGCCCAGGAAGCAATCTCGGGTATGAAAGCCAGACACAACAAAGTAACCGAAAAGGAGAAGCCCTGAGCCTGAGGACTTTTGAAATGAAGGCACCCCACCAGCCCCAGATGGCACAACTCCTCGGGTTACAGTTATTGTGGGTTTTCTGTCATTTGCTGCATACATAACCAAATCCTGATTTAGATACGCCAAAATATGTAAAACCTCCACTTAATTGATTATTTAGGTTGTTCACAACTTTTATTATTACAATAAGTCTGTACCAAGCATCCTTATACGTAACTTTTTTTTTAAAGTAGGCTCCACACTCAACATGGGGCTCGAACTCATGCCCCAAAGGTCAAGAGTCTCAAACTCCACCAACTGAGCCAGACAGGTGCCCCTAGACATAACTTTTTGTATGCATCTCTCAATATTCCCTTTGGATAATTTTACAGAAATGTAATTTCTGAGTCAAAGGTGAAGTGAAGAGAACGTGTACAGATCTCTCTCTTAAGAACCCTGTTACGAAGGGTACGTGGAAAGTGTGTTAACTCAAAAGGAGTGTTTTGTTTTGCTTGTTTTAAGTAATCTTTACAGCCAACACGGAGCTCGAACTCACGACCCTGAAATCAAGAGTCGCACGCTCCAGCCAGGTGCCCCAAGGGAGTGCTTTTAAAAAGGAGAGAGAGAGATTTGTGCATCTTTTTTTTTTTTTTTAAAGATTTTATTTATTTATTGGACAGAGAGAGACAGCGAGAGAGGGAACACAAGCAGGGGGAGTGTGAGAGGGAGAAGCAGGCTTCCCACCCAGCTGGGAGCTGGATGAGGGGCTCGATCCCAGGACCCTGGGATCATGACCTGAGCCAAAGGCAGATGCTTAACAACTGAGCCACCCAGGTGCCCCGAGATTTGTGCATCTTATAAGCAGAAAGGAAAGACTCATAACTATAACTCATAGCAAGAACTCCATTCTTCCTAAAAATCTCAGGTGTTTTTATACCTATTTTCTTATCCCTGTGAGCCCCCTAAAAGTTGGGTTCATTTACTTTCTTTTACAGTTGGAAAGAGCTGGTCAGGAGAGAACCACGAGTTCCATGTGCAGACACACAGGTGCTCAGGGGGCTGGCTGATCGGGAATGTCACGGAATATGTCTCTCATCAGGACTCCAGTTTCATCTTGTTAACCAACCCTTCTCCTTGGAAATCCTGTTATGTAACTCAAGGCCAATGTGAAAACAGAAGTCAAGCCTCAAACAAGAGTCAATCTTTACCCTTAAGGAATGCTGGGGATTGCTCTTCCCATCTGTCGCAAATGTGAACCTGTGACAGATTCTCTTTGGCAAAGCACGTTTTTTCCCCCAAAGATTCTATTTACTTATTTGTCAGAGAGAGAGAGAATCAGGCAGAGGGAGAAGCAGGCTCCCTGCAAAGAAGGGAGCCCGATGTGGGGCTCGATCCCAGGGTCCTGGGATCGTGACCTGAGCCAAAGGCAGACGCTTAACCGACTGAGCCACCCAGGTGCCCAGAACACAGCTATTCTAAATAGCAGTTCTTTGCTGCTTCTTCCTTCCCTCAAATCCAGACCTGTCCAGGTCCACCAGGAATGGTAATAAAGTTATGGAGCTTAGAATTCCCAGGAACTTCCTTTAATTTTGGGGGGTTTTTCCTGCTATCTTAATGAGTCTGGAAATCTCTCAGAGCTGGCGTGCTTGGGTAAGCTCGCTAAGACAGGAAGCTAAGTAAGTGGCAGAAACAGAGGGATGTGGTGAACCGAAACCAAGTTTCTGGCCGGGGTTCACCCAAGTAGAGCCGAGATAACCACTTTGAAGAACAGAGGATGAGGAAAACCAGGGATTGCCCTTCCTTGGGGTGCCTATCTCTCCGTTCGGGAGAACTGCAGTCTGTCACGCCCTCTCTCAGCTCAGAAGTGGTAAAGCTGAGACAATGAAGTGGCCCGCAAGTTACACCTGGTCCCTAGACTTTCTAATTTAGGGACCACTCTTTCCAGCTCCATCTCACACCCGTCAGGTGGTGTTTCCCCACTAAGAAGCCAGCAATCGGGATCAGGGAATAAAGATGAACTTCCAAGGTCGTTCATAGAGAAGTCTGAGGACTGCATAAAACAGGAAAAAGGTCTGATTGTTGGAAGAAAACAGGCACTTTACAAAGCCAGACATGTAAGCTGCCAACATATATACTTCTGATTTTTTCAGAAAGAATCCAAGAAATGAGAAACGAAAGCAGGACGTCTGGGTGCAGGATGCTGTTCTATCCCCTTCTGCCCTGTTGGCAAGAGTTTCGGTTGCTGCATCTCAATGAGAAGGCAGTTTGGCCATACGTGATTACCTGTGCCCTTTGACCTTATCTTTCTAGAGATTCTTCTAAGGAAATAACTAAAGAGGCCTAGAAGATCACTTTCACTGCATTTATAGGGGAAAGTGTCTGCAGTTCTGAGGGTCCGCCACCAGGGAGCAGTTTCTCCAACTTCCTGAAGTGTGGCTCATGAAAAATGCTAAAGATAACACAGAGTTTTGGGGCAGGTTCAAAGCAAAAGCAGAGAAAGCATAGATAACCCAAGGTAAGGGATGTTAATGTGAAACAGGAAACAAAACAAAACAAAACAAAGAAGCACTCAATTTATTAAACTTTAATTTTGCTTCTGACTTCTCAGCCTGAAAGAATGAGACTTCTATGAAAGAGGAATAAAAATGTATTTAGAGGAACTGAATTTTGAAATTACAACGTTTCGGTGAGGAACTCTATATAAGGCCTCTGAATGTGTTCCGGTCTCCAGATACCCAGCCTAGGGCCTAGGGCCTTGACTGGGGAGGGTGTGATCCCCGGGAGTAGGAGTGAGCGACAGAGGGAGGGAGGCAGCGACAGAGGGACAGCCAACACAAGGATGGTCTTACATATGGACCTTGCTTGCGTGATCCTGCAGGACTGTATGAAAAGAACTAAGATGAAAAGCGTCTTAGTACTGTCCGTCCGGGAGGAAAAAGGCAGAAGTACTTATCTCCACAGGTGCTAACTCTCCAGTACTTTAGGGCTGAGCCTAGCGGGGGTGAGGTTTGCCTTGCTGCGGGATGACAAGGGATTTGCAGGGGTAAGGCGAGGGAAGGGGCGGGGCAGGAGGGAAGGAAGCCGGCCTGGGCAGCTTGCTCAGGGCCCGGCCATCAATCAGGGGTTGTTGGAGCTCATGAAGCATCACGTGCAGTTGAGGACCCTCTGCTGGGCTCAGAAGGCCCCTGAGGAGAACGAGATCAGTGTTTCAGACGCTACCAAAGGCAACAGAGAAAACCAGCTCTTGCCAATCTTTCGGCCTCACAACCCCTTCCCTGGGGTGTGTTTAGCAAACACGGCGTTATGACTGCTGGAAAATGCCCCAAACTTAGCCCTGCCCTAGACCTCAGTGTTCAGTAAACAAGCTGGGCCTCTCAGCCTGTGCGGGTTCATAAAAATAATGTTTGTTTTCCTCCTGGCCGAATGTCCTCCAGCCCTGACCTTTCCTACACATTCTAATGACTCACCCTGGTTGGCACTCTTTACGGCCGGCCGTGTCAAGAGAGTCATGGAAAGGCTCTGAAAATCTGTGGGCTGTCAGTGCCTGCAGTCAGAAGGCTCTGGCAAGGAGAGCCTCTCCCTTCCCGCCTCTCTCCAGGCTGCGAAAACCCGAGGGCCCAGGTCTTCCCTCCCCCCAGACCCAGCCTTGCTACCCAGAGTCCCTGCTGCTGGAACTCCACCAGGGTTGGGTAATAGCTTATCTCTCTGAAAACCGAGCCCCGCTTTTGCACACTGCACTCTGAACTTGAACACGGAGGTGCCTCGCACACCCTTATTTGGTCTTGTGGCTGGTACGGGCCGGGAGCTGGAAGGTTCAGCCCGCCCCTCCCCCCACCTCCGACACATTCTAAACGCGATTACTTCCTTTGTCATGCAAAGCGAGCAAAGGTCATTCAAGTTCAGGGCTTGAGCTGAGGCCCGCGGAGAGCCTGGAAGATTACCTGGGGCCCCAGCCGTCCCCGGAGGCCTCGGGCTGCAAGTACCGGCCCCAATGGGCCATTCTGGGAGGTCTCCTGTCCTGAGGCCAAGCTGGAGCGGGGCTGCTGGAGGCTGGAGAGGCCGCGGGAGTGCAAAGGAATTGCATCTATGACGTAGGGAGGTTGGAGGGGTGACATTCTAAAAGCTGGGCCAGGCAGCTTCTGGGGTGTCTCGGGATCACCAATGACTAGCCTCAGATAAACAGAGAGGAAAAGAAACACTGGGGTAAATGAGACCAAGGAGAAAGGAAAAGTCTGAGAAAAAGAAAGGAGACTGGAAAAAGGGGTTAAAAAAAAAAATCAGTCCGTTTTTATTAAGTGTGCGCTGACAAGGGCCCCCATCCTCAAGCATTTGGAGCCCAGACAAAGACCAAATGTCCCAAAAGACCTTTGTCCACAAAAGGCTTAAAGCCCCGATCCAAACCATAACATGGGGTTTTCCTTTCTCAGAGGACACAAAAGGGATTCCCAGATCGCGACTGTTAGGTATTGTACTGAAGGCAGTTACACTACCCCTGGGCTCACATGCCCTTCATATTACCCCCAAAAATAAAGTACGCAAATCCTTTAAAGCCCTTGAGAGAAATCTCTGTCGAGAAATTACCAATTTGTTGTCTAATGTGGCTACGGAAAACCAAAGAACCTGCTCACTGAACTCACTTCAAAGGGGTCAGAGAGTTTGGCTTGCCCCTTCCAGAAGGAGTGGCTTAAGAGGCATATGCCTGTACCCAACCCCCTCCTTTCCTCTTCCCCAAACCCTGCCGAAGACAGTGGTGGTGGGGATTGGGTTTGTAAGAATTCTCGGGTACACAGAAGGCAGAGGGCTCCCCTAAGCAGAAGGCTGGGTGGGACGATTTTGAATAGAGAAGCCAGAGCAAGGTGCATCACCTTTTACTGGTCGGGAAATCTTCTGATGCCTGAAATTTCTGCCTCATTGCTGTTTTTAAAAGAATCAAAATTAGAGTCACCTCAGAGAAAGGGTTCATCCGCGATTTTGGCCAGCTCCCCAAACCCTGTCATATGCCAGGAAACAAGACAAGACAGAAAGCCAGAGGGCAGGGCCTTGAATCCCTCTGGGCCACCCAGGGGCTTGCTCAAAATAAGCACCCACTGGAATCCCGAAGAGGGCAACTGGGCAGCTCTGGGAAAATTCTGAAGGCGGACATGGTACATTATCATTTACTTGACACTGAGCCCTCGGGCACGGTACGTTTTTACATACAGGATGACACAAGGGAGGCAAGTGGGCAGAAGGATCAGATAAGCTTTCAAATAATGAAATCCAAGACAAAAAAGCACTCTAAGGAAAGTCAAACAAATTGCTGTGGGGGTTCAGAGAGGGAAAATCAAAGAGGTTCTATGGTAAGGATCAAAAACAGTTTCATGAAGGGGCACCTGAGTGGCCCAGTTGGTTGAGCAGCTGACTCTTGGTTTCAGCTCAGGTCATAATCTCAGGGTCCTGGCATGGAGCCAAATACTAGAGAGAGGAAAACTGTGTGAGCTGAGGTGTGCAGGGTAAATGCAGGGCTGGGATTCGAGACTAGGAAGTTCCGTTTAGCGGGGGGAATCCTACGGCCCCTGTCACCTTATGGAAGAGTGGCGTACAGCAAGGAGTTCTGGAGAAGTTTCGGTAGCGAGTGGCCAGATCCGGTATGCTTTTGGAAATTCACCTGGAAACAGTCTGGGCAATAACTTGGGAAGCGAAGGATGGCTAGGTAACTACAATCTCAGTCCAGTCCAAAGGAAGTGGTCATAGGAATGAAAAAGAGCAAAGAACCAATGGCTTTGACAGAAGACGACTTCACCAGATTTAGCAGCTAATTAGATGGTATGAAGAAAGTCACATCAAAGATGACTCCGGTTTGGAACAGGAGGGACTCTAGTTTTAGAAACACTGCATTACGGTCAAATGCTGTCATTTCATTTAGTGATCACCTGGTGTGCCAATCCCAAGTGCCCGAATGGACTTTGAGATTGGTGGTACTCGATTCTAAAGAACTTATCCAGGGGATGCTTACTTTTTTAGTTTGTTTTAAGATCATCAAAATTCAAAGAGCACATTAAAAAAAGAAAATTCTCATAAAGAAGTTGTGGCCAGGGAGAAACTATCCTGGGATTGCCTCAAGGGTACAAGAGTCCTCCCTTGAAAAACTCTTGAGGAGGGAGAGGTGGGGGTGGGGAAGGACAGGGTTGAAGACAAGGAAGACAGTTTAGTCTAAGAGAAGTCAGGAGAGAGATTTAGTGAGGGAGCAGAGCAGTCAATGGGACCAGAGCTGCCAAGAACTCGAGGAAGATAGGTCTGAAGAAAAGGCCACTGGATTTTACCCCTTGAGAAGTCATTAGTGGGCCTCTGAAAGCAGCGCTAGTGAAATGGGGGGGCGGGGGCAGAAGCTAAAATACAAGGGCAGAGGACAGAGGGTGGTGAGAAAGCAGCACCAGAATCTTCTTTCATGAAGTCTGGGAGTGATAAGCCAGTGAGCGAGAGAAAGGAAGCCTAGGGTTCTACGATCTCGAGGATGTTTGAGGATGGAGGAAAAGAAATCACCAGGGCTGACAGAGGGACAAAATGACAGAGAAAGGACAAAAGGAGGTGTGTGTAAGAGCATGGGGCAGTTTATGGCTGCAGAAGAGGGAGCAATCAAACAGGGAGCAAAAATTCTCGGCTTTAACTGGGTCAGGCTGTTCCCACCTCACTGGGTGGCTGGAAGGATTAAATGAGATAATACTTGAAAAACACTTAAAACAGAGTTCGGCATGCAGTAAGTGTTCAATAAGTGTTTGTGAGTCGGCTGATTCTTTTTTTTTTTTTTTTAAGTTTATTTATTTTTACTAATCTCTGCACCCAATGTGGGGCTCAAATCCACGCCCCCAGGACTAAGAGTCTCATGCTCTTCCAACTGAGCCAGCCAGGACAACCCGAGCTGACTCTTGACGAGAAGATACTTCAGTGCTGAAGAATGAGATGAGCATTGGGGTAGGAGACGTCACAAACAAGCGGTCAGTCAAGAGAAGACAGCTCTGTGTGATTAGATCACAGAACACGAATGAGAACAGAGCCAGGCCACAGTGGGTCTCGGATACTCTGCTCAAGTAATCAGACTCTTGGGAGACACAGCAGGGGCCTTTAGAGGTTTTTGGGGGATTCAAACTATGTTTTAGGAAGGCCTACTCTGGGTCAGGCTAAATGAGGGAAAAGTCACTACGGAAGTCCAGCTAGGAGATGATGAGGGCCTGAACTAAGATGGTGGGAATAAAAAGAGGGAGAGAACTGTGAGCCGAGAGGCAGAGTTGGGGGGCTACATGACTAGAGGGTGGAGGCTCAGAGGGCCCCAGGCACCCACCACAGTGACTTCCTTGGGGAAGCCGGTGGTGTTGGCAACACCGATGAGAGAACTCTGAAGAAGATCCACAAAGAAGGGGCTAGAAAGGAGAGGAGACGGAGAAGGAGCAGCCGGGGGCTGCCTGTCTGACTTGCTCTGGATAGTTCATAAACATGTACCAAGCACCACCAGCACGCCAAGGATGAGGCTAGGTGCTGGGTGACTGAGCACAGGGCTTGACAGTTTATAAAAGCAACTTTCATGAGCAATGTCCTGGTGGCCATCCAGGCTCATGATGAGGCACGTAAAGGATGTTTTTCCCTTCTCTATGAGGAATTCTAGCAGCTTCGAGGAGCACAGCACACAGCCCGTGGTGAGTTAACTGGCTGACCAAGAGCAACTGAACTGCAGAAGGTCTCTGAAGTTAGGACTCCATAGCTGTGACTGACCTGAGGCCCACCTGACAGCCCAGGAGCTGACCTGTGAGGCTTGAAGCTTCGTCAGTGGATTCTGATGGCACCGATGTGGATTCCTACTCTAATTCAACAGTATTAATAATAATCGCTAACTTCATAAAGGTTCTTTAAGAGTTTCGGTATCATCAGTGATTTTTAATTTTTACAAAATCTCATCGCTCAATTGCTTAACATAGAATAATAATATCTCTCCTAAGAATGGTAAGTCTTGAATGAACGATTTTGCTCCTCACACATAATTTTTGAGGTAGGCATTATGTACTATTCGTGGTTGGTGGGCCTATAATGGGGCTGAATCCTAGGACCAGCGTGGGGAACTCGCTCAGCTTCCTGCTAAGAGTAAACATCAGGATATCTGCAGAAGCTGCAATTTGCAATGAGCCTTTCACCAACTAAATGAGCACTCTGGATTCCCTAAGATTGTTCATAGTTAGAGTGGTAGTTTGAGGAAGAAGACCTTCCTCCCAGGTGGTATTGTTGATCCATTAACCAGAAAATGGAAGAATTAGGGGCTTGAACAGCCATGTGAGCAGTCCTGTTAGCCTTAGAAAGAGTCAGTCTAGGGGCGCCTGGGTGGCGCAGTTGGTTAAGTGTCTGACTCTTGGTTTCGGCTCAGGTCGTGATCTCGGAGTCGTAAGATCGAACCGAGTTGGGCTCCACGCTCAGTGCAGAGTCTGCCTGACATGCTCTCTCCCTCTTCCTCTGCCTCTCCTGCTCGTGCTCTCTCTCTCTAAAATAAATAAACAAATCTGGGGGGGAAAAAGAGTCAGTCCAGGGCCCTTTCTGAAACCAACACTGACTTAGTATGTTTGAGAGGTAAAACGGTTCTGCTTTCAAGCTGTCTAGGTAAGGGTATTTAGGCTACATAGAAATATTTTCCGTAATAGTTTCAACCGTCTGGTGAAACAAAACCCAGGCCAATTATCTTCCCTAATTCAGCATTCTACTCTGCCAGCTCCTTCCTAAACTTGGGTTTTTCTAGAGTTGTAAAGAACAACGCTACGGATTCTATCTCTTTTCTGCACTCTCTGAGAGCCTGGTGATTGGGGGCTCGGAGGAATCTAAGCCAAGGGACCCTGTGCAGTTCCCCTCACACCCAGAACAAGAGAGGCTTTTCAGGGGACTGTGGGCAGGCAAGACTAAGGGGAATTTGCGGCATGTGACATGTCCCAGGAAGACCCTATCGGCTGGTGGTCGGATGGCTTCTGAAGGGCAAATTCTCCTAGGAAAGCAGTGGTGTCCAGATCAGGGCAGTCCACCACTACAGTGAGTCACAGTCTTGGCCCCACTGGCCGACCCCATCTTAGCAGTGCTCCCGTGGACACCTGCTCCTTCCTCCTCCCAGTCTCCGGTCAATACAGCATTTCTGAGAATGAGTGTCTAAAGGTTTTCATGTGGTTTGCTCCCTTCTTATCACACAGATGATGTAACAATGGGCGTCACCACTGGTATACACCAGCTGTTTCTTCTGAACTTGACCTAGGCTTTATCTCCCTCTCGCCATTGAAAATTCTACCATGGATCCTGTTTTCCTCTCCCTTCTCCTTTGGCCAATCTTATAAAAATTCGCCAATATCAGCATCCAAATCCTTCTAAAGTTAGTATTTCTTAGCCACTGGGCAAAGAACTAAACATTAAATATTGCAGTAGAAAATATACACAAGCTACTAGGCTGAGGATTTATAAGGAAAGCATGCAAGAAAGAATCCAAATCACTTCAAGATTATTCCCATTTGGGTTGATTCTGTTTGCTGTAGTAACTTGAAAGTATATATAAGGACACACTTGCTATGCTGGCCGGGAGATAGTCTTCGTTATTATGAATATTCTATTTGGCTCTGTAGATAGCAATACACACATTCTCAGGGATGGATGGCATTCATTTATTAATAACCGCTGGTACCCAGCCTCTGAAACATAAAAACAGTTGATATGCTTTCAGAGCAATTAAAAAATACTTAGACTTTTCTTGGGCAAAGTGGAATGCTCCTAGAATTAGCATCTATGACATGTCAAAATTGAGCTTGTAGAGTGAGTTCAAAATAACCATGGTTCTGCAGCAGTGTTTTCCAGCTGAGGTTTGCAAATCCCTGGGAGTCTGTGGCTAAATTCTCAAGGGCCCACGAGTTCTTACAAAAATGTATTTTTGCTTAGATAGCAATCTAAACACTTTCTGTGCTTATTTCATTGACAACAAAGCAGATGTGTTCCTGTGATTTTAGCACATGTGTTTACACGTGTGAGAATTCTCAAAGCTTTTTTTCTTTCAAAGAGAATTCAAGGGGGACCTGGGTAGTTCAGTCGGTTAGGCACCCAACTCTCGGTGTTGCCTCCAGTTGTGATCTCGAGGTCATGGGATTGAGCCCCACGTCCAGCTCCACACTCAGCACGGAGTCTGCTTGGGTTTCTCTCTCCTTCCCCTCTGTCTTTCCTGCTTGTGCTCTCTCTCTAAAATACATAAATAAATCTTAAAAAAAAAAAAAAAAAAAGAGGACCCAATACTGTATGTAAGCTAAACATGAATAGAAAATTAGGAGGAGGGGAGCCTGGGTGGCTCAGTCGTTAAGTGTCTGCCTTCGGCTCAGCGCGATCCCAGGGTCCTGGGATCAAGCCCTGCATTGGGCTCCCTGCAGGCCCTGCATTGGGCTCCCTGCTCTGCTGGGAGCCTGCTTCTTCCTCTCATACTCCCCCTGCTTGTGTTCCCCCTTTCGCTGGCTGTCTCTCTCTCTCTGTCAAATAAATAAATAAATAAAATCTTAAAAAAAAAAAAAAAAGGAAAAGAAAGAAAATTAGGAGGAAAAGAAAAGACCCATATACCCATATATCACTCAAAAGTTAACAAACCCTGCTCCGAAGTATTGGGGGTTGAAAACCAGTCCGTGTTCTCTAGGCAATCATTGTTAATCTATCTGTACCAACCCTCTCCCTCCTCAGCCTTAAAGGACCCTTGGTTCTGCTCATGTGAGGCATTAATATGGACTCAGGCAGGCACCATTCGGTAAGACCAATTCCACGAGCAAGTAGGAACTAGAATTACCGACGTTAAGGCATATTTTGGATTCGGTATCCAAGGTGAATCTTAAGCATCTATGTGCACACCAAGCACCAGTCTTCCCCTCAATGAGGTCCACGTGCTAGGCTCTGCCTTGATTTGCCTAAATGTTTCTCTACTGAGAGTGGAGTCAGCCCTCTCGGTCAGGACCCCATGAGGGTCTGGTGAGAGCACATGTGAAAGCCTAGCGACTTGCCCCAGCCTCCTGTCCTAGACGTTGGCTATGACCTGTCTAGCTCCAAACAGGAAGTTTGACTCAGAATCACCCCAAGGCCACCTGCCTGACTTTGAGCAACCCTGTTAGCTAGAAACTCTTGCTGCAGTGTCTTACCCACTAGATTGGGTCTCCTTGGAAATAGACTCTAGTCTGTTTCAAGCCTGCATTCACCCTATCCTCCTGCTACTAGAAGCTGATAACTGACCCGTTGGCCTGGCTATTGAAGTCTGCACCCGTGGTGGACATATCTGTCTGACATGAGAATCTGGAGGGGAGAAAGATGGAATGGGGACCAAATTTAGGCAGAAGAATAAGTTAATAAAATGTATAGAAAACCCTCTATTTGGAAGTGTAGTAAAAGAAAACAGAAATGTAACTTAAAATTTAGAGGTTAGGGATCTATGTGAATGTGTTAAAGGATGCTGAGGCTGAGACCACCCTAAGTGGGTCTCATTGGTCTCTTGGGCAAAACATCTTTTAATTATATATGCATAAATCTCGTCCTTTGAGGCCAGCAAGCCTAATCTTATGTCTTACAGAGAGGTCCTAAACACTGGCAGAATTGGCGTGTAAACTGTATCAAAATTTAGCTTCTAAACATGCGTTTCAATGAACAGCTGTCTTGCAGCCAGGTTTTCCAGCTGAGGCCTGCAAGAGAACTCTCGCCCTCCTCATTTCTTGGCCCCACGTCTGAACTGCTTGTTCTGACCCATTCCTTACGCCATGTTCCAACCTCCTCACTTCTGGCCTCGCTCCTGATTTCCTATTTCTGGCCTTGTCCTTACTTTCAGACCTGACACCTGACACTGTTTTTCTGGCAAGAACCCTGGTTCCCAACTCACCTAGGAGCCCTGGTCATGGCTCTGACACCCCTGCCCTCACCAGTTTCCAATGGCTCTGTTTTAGGGCAGGAAAAAGGGAAAATTCAGGCTTCCAAAAAATACTCCCTCTAGGCAGAGTGACACTTTCAGGGTCTGGTCTCATAGGGATGGTAGAAAGATGAGTCATTAAGCGAAGGTGATTCATGTGCTCAGTCACCTAAGTCCACACATCTGGGAGCCCCTCTGTCCTCCTCTCTCCCTTATTCTTTGACAGCCAATTGGACAGCACTAGAAACCATCTCTCCTCTCTGTCCCCTCTGCTGGTACTTTATTTCTGAGTCATGTTTCTCACCCAATTATGCTAACTGGTCCCACTGCATCAAGTCTGGACTCCCCCGCCCCCAAGCCATCTCTGAAATGTTGTCAGAGAGTTTTCTAAAATGCAAATCAGGGGCACCTGGCTGGCTGGGTGGTGCGTGTGACTCTTGATCTTGGGGTTGTGGGTTTAAGCCCCACGTTGGGTTGGGTGTAGGGATTACTTAAAAATAAAATCTTAAAAAATTTTTTTTAAATGTTTAAAATTTTTTTTATTTTTTAAAGATTTTATTTATTTATTTGACAGAGACACTCAGCGAGAGAGGGAAGACAAGCAGGTGGAGTGGGAAAGGAAGAAGCAGGTTCCCAGCAGAGGAGCCTGATGTGGGGCTCGATCCCAGAACGCTGGGATCATGCCCTGAGCCGAAGGCAGACGCTTAACGACTGAGCCACCCAGGCGCCCCCCCCTTTTTCTTTTTTAAAGATTTTATTTATTTATTTGACAGAGAGAGACAGCCAGTGAGAGAGGGAAGACAAAAAAAAATTTTTTTTTTTAAGTGCAAATCAGGGGTGCTTGGGTGGCTCGGTCAGTTAAACATCTGCCTCCAGCTTAGGTCATGACCTCGGGGTCCTGGGATCGAGCCCCATGTCAGGCTCCCTGCTCAGTGGGGAGTCTGCTTCTCCTTCTCCTGCTGCCCTCCACATCGTTCGTGCTTTCTCTCTCAAACAAATAAATAAAATCTTAAAAAAAATTAAGTGCAAATCAGATCAAGTCATTGCCCAGTTTAATATTTTTTGAAGTTCTTTACAGCTTTCATTGCTGAAATTCCTTAATCTTTACCTAATCCGCGATCTCTGCGATCTGCATCTGCCCGACTGTCACTTTGCATCCCACCCCCAGGCACGGCGTACAGAAGCTACCTGGAAGGGCACGCTCTGCACGGAGTCCATGCGGCTGATATCCTCTTCCCTTCAAGACTCGGATCATAGGCAACCAGTCTATGACATCTTTCCTAACTCCTGCTTTGGCGAACGCGGCACCCTTTGTGGGCTGCCCCCATGTCATTAGTCTGATGGCCTTCTCCACCAGACAGTCAACTGCCTGAGGGCAAGGACTTGACTGTTCATTTTGAATTCCTAAGGCCTAGTATTTGAGAGATACCCTATGCTCAAAAAAGGATTCCTAAATGAACGAATTAAATAAACACATTTCAAAGATTAATCAAGAAACAAGCAAACCTGGGGCGCCTGGGTGGCACAGCGGTTAAGCGTCTGCCTTCGGCTCAGGGCGTGATCCCGGCTTTATGAGATCGAGCCCCACATCAGGCTCTTCCGCTATGAGCCTGCTTCTTCCTCTCCCACTCCCCCTGCTTGTGTTCCCTCTCTCGCTGGCTGTCTCTATCTCTGCTCGAATAAATAAATAAAATCTTAAAAAAAAAAAAAAAAAAAAGAAACAAGCAAACCGAAACCCGGGTGCCTGTCACGAGCTCTCAAAACCTGTCCCGCCCTGACTTGCATGTGAACCCGGCTGCATGGGGCACTGGTGTTCTGTAAATAACCTCGCTCGGCAAGTGCAGAATGTGTATCAAACACTGAGAACACAGGCTTAGGGAGAGTGCAGAAAATATGAAACCTCCGGCATTTAGGGACCAGGCAGATGAAACAGAGTGGCTGGAGGAGACTGACAAAAGGGGACAAGGAAGTAAGGAGGTAGGAGGGCAGATAGGAACCAGTGCGGTTACAGAGGCCAGAGGCAGTTTCCAGACAGGGGGAGGGCGCTCAGCGTTGACCGGAGCTGCAAGAAGGTCCAGTTAGGTTAGGACTGAAAAGTATCCCACGGGTTTCACAATTAGGGAGTTACCAGGGACCCAGACCAAGAGCAGTTTCCACGACAGAGGGAGGAGG
The DNA here is from genome assembly GCF_017311325.1 of Ursus maritimus. Classification (NCBI taxonomy): domain Eukaryota; kingdom Metazoa; phylum Chordata; class Mammalia; order Carnivora; family Ursidae; genus Ursus; species Ursus maritimus. Next base: position 67,307,999 of record NW_024423786.1, read on the forward strand.
GAGGTTGGCAAAACCGTATTGTCCCGCATTGGGAAATGAGTAAGAGATGATGGTGAGTAGAGATAACACTGGATTAGGAAGGAACAGAGAGAAGTAGGGCAGTAGTAATGGGACGGGGGTGACTTAAGCGGAGGTGTTTTGGTTTGTTTGTCTGAATGATCAGAGAATCTTGACTCAAGACAATGAAGTAAGAACAAGTAAGAGGCAAAAGAGAATTTTCCCTAAAGCGTGCTATGGGTATAGTAACTTATGTGGCAGTGGTCAGGGTGACTGGTGAAATGTCAATCATGGGACGGTACATAGCAGATGCCGGCGTGGAGTCCTGGCAGTCAGATCTAGGAAACGGATCGCTGGCAACTGTCCTTTCCAAATTCTGGGAATTTATGTCGCAGGTGAGGCAATGGAGTAACCAGCAATTTGATAGTCAGAACTTGTGTCAGGCTAAGGGCCAGAGGCAGGAGGACACAAGCAGGCTCACAGGAGGGAAGCAGTGAAATCACTTTCATAAACGGGATGAAAGGGAATGGCTCTGGGTGGTCAATAGCCGATGCCGGCTAAGATTTGAACTTCAGAGAAACAATGAATGATCTTGCAATGTAACTACGTACCACATGATATTTGGGACATGCCGACATTACAACATTGGAGTCTATATAGAAGAATAAGGATTAGAGCACAGATATATATGCCTGCCCATTGTCACCTCGCTAGTCAGGAGGTAGACCAGGGGGGCCACAATCATACGGTCCCCTGGGGCTGTCACAGAAAAGAAATTCCCATTTCTATTTCTGAGTCTAGCTCCAGGAGGCATCATGAAATTCTCTACGGTGCCTTACAGTCCAATTAATTTTAAAGTACTTTATTATTATTTTTTTTTAAGAAAGCAATTCTTGGGGCGCCTGGTGGCTCAGTTGGTTAAGTGTCCGCTTCAGCTCGGGACATGATCTCAGGGTCCTGGGATCGAGCCCCGCATTGGCTCCCTGATCAGCGGGGAGGCTGCTTCTCCCACTTCCCCTGCTTGTGCTCTGTCAAATAAATAAACAAAATCTTAAAAAAAAAGAGAGAGATTCTTTCTTTAAGATTTTATTTATCAGACAGAGAGAGCATACAAGCAGAGAGAGTGGCAGGCAGAGGGAGAAGCAGGCTCCCCGCTGAGCAGGGAGCCCAATGCAGGACTCTATCCCAGGACCCTGGGATCATGACCTGAGCCAAAGGCAGACGCTTCACCGACTAAGCCACCCAGGCGTCCCTTAATGTACTTTATTTAAAAGAAGGAATATGACATCTATTCTACGACTTGAGGAGCTATTGAGGAAAAGGGTGCATTGTTACGTTGAGCAATCATGCATAACATATCCCAGTTACAAAAAGTTGAGAAATAATAGTTTGCATTGGACGTGAGTCCAAGGGAGAGGTTATGTCTGTTTAAGTTTTCAAGGGTAGTAGCTCGCTTGATTAGGTGGGTGACTGATAATCATCCAATGCAAAAAATGCCACTTAAATTCATCTCAGGTTCTGGCTAATCATTTGAAACGAATTGTGGGGTCACAGAGGATCAGTCAAAGAAACCACCTGCAAAATAAGAACATGGGCAGATGATGACAACTAGTGTAGGAATTAAATATGCCGCATGGCTGGGTCTGGGGGGGAGGGAAGGCCTGGGTGGCTCAGTCGGTTGAGTATCCAACTCTTGATCTCAGCTCAGGTCTTGATCTCAGGCTCATGAGTTCAAGGCCAGCGTTGGGCTCCATGCTGGGCGTGGAGCCTACTTAAAAAAAAAAAAAAAAGGGAAAATAAAAATACACTGCAATGGGAAGATGGAGACTGATGGCGGGGCTGGCGTCTGATGATAATCTCTTTTCCCACATGCTTCTATTCCTTTATTTTTTGTGTAATATTTTTTTGTATTGAGGTATAATTGACACATATGATTATAATCTTAAGAGTACAGATTAGTGCTGAGGACAACTCTATTAGGACATGGATTCAGCTCTGTAATTTTGTACAGGCTGATGAAATGCAGGATTATGAAGATAATCTTGGTTGAGTCTTTGAGAGATGCGGTGACTCATCCTTTGAAACAAATCCTTGTTTGACCCTGTCTAACCAAGATAGCTTGAGGGCCTGGAAGAACAGACCAAGTGCTTTGGCCCTAATCAGAACACCCCCTTCTCTGCACTCCGACCTGAAATCAATTCCCCAGATCCTATCTCCTGGCTCCTCCCCTCCTATCCCTTCCTGACTCCTTGGAGCGCTGGGAGCTTGGATTCCTGCATGTTTGTAGCTCTGTGAGTGCCTCTGGCCCTGGCATTTGACAGTCCCTGCCCTGACTTCTGCTCCTAAGGAATGCCATTCATTCCGGCCCCCCTGGAGGCTGAGGGGTTAAAAATGCACACGTTGTCTCCCTGATAGCTCATGCTCCCTTAGACACCCTTGTTCAAGGGGACTTAATAGGAGTCGAAAGAGAGACATTTTGATTTCTTCTTCAGCTCGGCCAGGACCCATGAAAGACGGGGCTCTATGCCTTGCCTCATAGACGCAAGCCCTTCCTCTGAAAAATAGTGATTTCCAAAGCGAAGGAAGTCACTGGACTGGAGGGTGAGGAGGAGGAGGGGACGGCAGAGAGTAGACCCAAGTAGTGCTTTGTGAAAATACAGGAACTGCATTCTGTTAGGCAGAGGGAAGCCAAGATGTGGTGAGGGTCCCTATCCAAGGAGCCACACACAAGGACCCAGAACGAACTGTTGGTGGCTTCTGTCTCGCTAGAAGTAATTGAGGTCAGAGCTCTGGCTCTGTGACCTTGTACACTGGGTAGGGGCACGGCAGGCATCCTTTGGGCTACACACAGACGTGTCCTCCAGTGGAGACTCCAGTAATTTCTTCCCTGCTCTCACGGTCCATTCTGCTCTCGCATTCTTCTCAGAAAGCCTGCTCCTTTGCCTGCACCCCGAGCGAAAAGACCAAAGAATCCCACTCTCCAGACCACTTCCCCCGAGCCTGCTCACTCCAGTTCTGTCTGGCAGGAATCTGGAGTTGCCATTCAGAGAGGGGCCCAGAGGTTCTCAAACAGTACTGTCCCTTAGGATCGAAGACCTGGGAGTTGGTGAAAACACACGGATTCCTGATCCCCTACGGCATGAGATCTAAGAGGATTACAGTGGAGTCCAGATACGTGTTTTTAACAAATGGCCCAGGTAATTCTGCTGCACCTGGCTGCCAGATCCCAACCATGATTCACAAAATACCACTCTAGATAGTCTGTTTGGGTGGAAAGTGGCCACAGGCATAGGCTAAAGCGGAAAGGAGAGATCCGGTGGCCCGTGGTGTTCCCTGGGAAGGTGCATTAACCTCTCAGTTTCTTCATCTGTAAAATGGGAGTAATAACAGTACCTACCTCCGAGGATTGAGAATTAAAGAGGCAAATAAACTTACAGCATAGCATAGTGTCGGACACAGGATGGGGATATACCAGCTAGTACCATTCCAGCTGTTGATAAAGTTTCACTAAAAGGGAAAAAGGAAGTGGTGAGAGAGGGGAAATGCCTTGCTCCGTGCCTGGGCTACCATTCCTCCAGCAATCACGCCATGCGGGGTCCGGCCTCCGATACTCTGGGGTGTTCTATCTGTAATGATTTTCTGCTGCCTCTTCACCAGCCTGCCTTGTACTCAACTCGTGACTCGGCTCAGGTCATGGAGAATGGCCATCACCTTCAGGAAGACTTGCCCTGAATCTCAGGTGAGGCCAAGGGTCTCTGTTGAGCTCTTCCCCTGCACTCCCACTTGCGCTCTATCTCTGCTCATACAGCAGCATGATGAAAACTGATGTCCTCATCTCCTCACTAGCCTGGGAACATGAGGGCTGAGTCTTTTGTGTTCACCAGGCTGTCCCCTGCTCTCTGCACAGGCCTGGTGTAGAGTAGCACCTGCCTTCACTGGGAGAGGGCAGGATACTCTCTTCATCACAGCTGGTCTTGCACAAGCCTTCTAGTGTCCCCAGTTGCACCGCCAGGGCTGGCTCTCAGTGAAGGTATTGACTCTGAACTTGGTGGTCAAAGAAAGGCTAATAGCCAAACTGGAAACCACAAACTCAGGTTCATTCCTAAGACCTAAGCCCTAAGCCAAAGAACTTCTGTAATATGACTAGTTCCAAAAATAATTCAAAGATCTAACCCCCTTAAAAAAACACCTGCCAGGGGCACCTGCATGGCTCAGTTGGTTAAGCGTCTGCCTTCGGCTCAGGTCATGATTCCAGGGTCTGGGATCGAGTCCTTCGTCCAGCCCCTGAGCAGGGAGCCTGCTTCTCCCTCTCCTTCTGCTGCTCCCTCTGCTTGTGCTCCCTCGCTCTCTCTCTCAAATAAATTAAACAAAACAAAACCCACTTGCCAGTCTCCATACCAGGCCCTCAGGTTCCCAATTTTGCCAACACAAGAGGCCTGTGACGTGAGTTCCACCACGATTTCTAGCTACAAAGCCATGATTTCTGTCAGTTGCCCAACAGCACCCGGCAGGATAAATGAAGTAATGGAAGATCTCAGGTCTTATCCTGAAGATGAACAGGGTCCCGTAGGACAGCCCTGAGAGTTTTTCTAGAAAGACATGTTCAGCCAGACTCTAACTAAACCATCTGGGCTCTCTCCATCTTGGTGTATTTTCCAAATATGCCTAATCCCTTTTCTTCAGGATGTGAAGGGAATCCCATTCCCATTCCTCAGGGTGAGTGCCAAGGAGAAGCTGTTCAGGGTAGGGCTGATTCCCAACAGGAGAGTCAGGGTTTTTACTCTCCTGAAGTATAGCGTCTGTGATGCTCTTCATGGCCTGGGGCAAAATCTTGGAGACCCAAGCCCAGAAAATCTTTACTTGCTGGGCTTATTAACCCCAGCTGTTTCTAATAATTCTTTCGTTTCTCCTTCCTTCTCCTTCCTTTCCTTTCCTCCCTTCCTTTTTCCTTTCTTTCGTTCGTTCATTCTTTCTTTCTCTCTTTTTCTTAAAAGTTTTTATTGAAGTAGGGGCGCCTGGGTGGCACAGCGGTTGATCGTCTGCCTTCGGCTCAGGGCGTGCTCCCGGCGTTATGGGATCGAGCCCCACATCAGGCTCTTCCGCTGTGAGCCTGCTTCTTCCTCTCCCACTCCCCCTGCTTGTGTTCCCTCTCTCGCTGGCTGTCTCTCTTTGTCGAATAAATAAATAAAATCTTTAAAAAAAAAAAAAGTTTTTATTGAAGTAATCTCTACACCCAACGTGGGGCTCGAGCTCACGACCCCAAGATCAAGAGTGGCACGCTGCTCCGACCGAGCCAGCCAGGCACCCCAAGAATACTTTCTTTATTCTTGATCCTATTTAGCTTACAGGGACTAGACGACCACAGTGGGCGGTCTAGAGCGTCTGCGAAGTCATCTTGTTGACATCTGAGGGAGCTTCCGGCCCCAAGTCATCTGTCCCAATCACCTCATGATCAGAATTTGCTCGCTACATGCTCTTTTGCATCACCCAGCCCGTTTATGAATATGGCCCCAGGAGCTCCCCTAAGGTAACCCGTAGTTACCTGACCACACAGTAGTACTCCCTAAGCGTTACTCCTATGTTAGCACTGTTCTCTTTGTTCCTAGGTGTTCTTCTCCAAGTTCCCCCTGTTATCTCCAAACGGTACAGCGTCACTTCCTCCTCACGTGGCAAAAAATAAAGACCACCACAACTGTGCGGCAGGTTGGCGAAATCCTCAGGAAGGCCTTCGTCTTCCTAAAAGGACCATCTCAGAAGTACCGCATCAAATGACCCGAAACAATATAAAACGAAGTTTGTCTGTTTGTTCACACCGTCACATGAAAGCAGCTAGCCAGGTTTCCACCAGTTTTGGAAAGTATGTTTGGGATGAGGGCTGTGACTTCAAATGGAGGTTAGGTGGCATACACGGAATTCCTTTCGAGAGCATTCCAGGTGAGACATCTCAAAGAGATAGGCAGTTAACTTTCAGAGAAGCTGATCTGCCTCACGTATTATATTAAGACACTACGGGCAGAAAAATGAAGAGTGGTTTTAAGTAGGAGCCCCAAAATGAACATGCCAAGAAACAGAAGCTTATGCTGCAGGGGCTAACATATAACTGACTAGCTTCTGACTCTACGTATCACTCCAGAGTGAGCAGTAGTAGGGATTTATTTATTTCACTACGGTTAATGATTCTTCTAGCAAGGTTAAGGGTCCTACTCTTGATTTTGGCTCAGGTCATGATCTCAGGGTCATGAGATCAAGCCCCACGCCAGGCTCCAGCATGGAGTCTCCTTGAGATTCTCTCTCTCCGTCTCCCTCTGCCCTTCCCCTCTCCCCAGCCCCACTCTTGCTTACTCTCTCTGTAAAAAAAATAATAAAATTTAAGAAAAATTAAAAAATCATAGCTTTATCAAAATAAAAGTCACATATGCTATAATTCCCTCATTTAAAGTGTACAATTCGTTTTTTCTAGTATATTCTGAATTGAGCTACCATCACAGAAATAAACATTTTCATCAGCTCAAAAATAAACCCCATTATGAGTCGCTCCCCACTTCCCTCTCCTTCCAGCCCCCCCTGGCTACCACTGATCTACTTTATGTCTTCGTGGATTTGTCAATTCTAGACATTTAAAATAAATGGAATCATACAATTATGTGACTTTTTGTATCTGGCTTTTTTTTTTTTTCCCCCACTAAGCATGTTTTCTAGGTTCATTCAGGCTGTAGCATGAATAAATACTCCATTCTTTTTTGTGGCTGAATAATATTCCATGGTATGACCACACCACATTCTGTTTGCCATTCACCAGGGGATGGACATTGGATTTGTTTCTACCTTTGTGCTATTGTGAATTGTGCTGCTATGAACATTCATGTATACTTTTTTTTTTAATGTATAAGTTTTTGCTTGAATATCTGTTTCAAATTCTTTTAGGCATTTTTGTAGGAGTAGAATTGCTGAGTGATGGTAATTCTATGCTTAATTTTTTGAGGAACTGCCAAACTGTTTTCCACAGTGGTTATGCCATTTCACATTCCCACTAGCCATGTATGAGGGTTCCAATTTCCCTGCATCCTTGTCAACAACTGGTATTTCCCTTTTTATTTTATTTTTTTTAAATTATGGTCAATCCACAGGGCACCAGGGTGGCTCAGTCGTTAAGCCTCTGTCTTCAGCTCAGGGTGTGATCCTAGGGTCCTGGGATCGAGCCCCGCATCAGGCTCCTCCGCTATGAGCCTGCTTCTTCCTCTCCCACTCCCCCTGCTTGTGCTCCCTCTCTGGCTGACTGTCTCTCTCTCTCTGTCAAATAAATAAATAAAATCTTAAATAAAATAAAATAAAGCAAAATTATGGTCAATCCAGTGGGTGTGAAGTGGTATCTCACAATGGTTTGGATCTCCATTCCTGTAATGACTAATGATGTTGAGCATCTTTTCCTGTGCTTTTTGGCCGTTAGAATATCCTCTGAGAAGTGCCTATTAAGTCTTTTGCCTGTTGTAATTTAATTAAATTTAATTAATTTATTTTTAAAAGTAGGCTCCATGCCCAACATGGGGCTTGAACTCACGACCCTGAGATTGAGAGCCACATGCTCTTCCAACTGAGCCAGCCAGGTGGTCATTTTTAAATTGGGCTGTTCGTTTTTTGTTGTTGAGTTGTAGGTGTTCTTTATCTTATGTATTACATATGTTCTCTACCTATAGATATGATATACATTATACGTGACATATTTATCTATATCTACATATCTATATGTGGATATTAATTCCTCATCAGATATATGATTTGCAATTATTTTCTCCTATTCTGTAAGTTGTCTTTTCACTCTCTTGATAGTGATTGATTGATTGATTGATTGATTTATAAGTAATCTCTACACCCAACATGGGGCTTAAACTCAAAATCCGGACATCGAGNCGCTCTTCCAGCTAAGCCAGCCAGGTGCCCCTTGATGGTGTTCTCTAATGCACAAAAGGTTTTAATTTTGATGAGTCCAATTTGCTTATTTTTTCTTTTGCTGCTTGTGCTTTTGGTGTCATATCAAAGACAACTTTGCCTAACCAAAGCTCATGAAAATTTATTCCTATATTTTCTTGAAGAGTTTTTTAGTTTTAGCTCTTATGTCTTTTTTTTTTTAAGATTTATTTATTCATTTTAGAGAGAGAGAGTGAGCACGAGAGGGAGGGGCAGAGGGAGAGGGAGAGAATCTCAAGCAGACTCGGTGCTAAGCGCAGAGTCCGATGCGGGGCTCCATCTCACGACCATGAGATCACAATCTCAGCTGAAACCAAGAATCTATAGCTCAAATGACTGTGCCACCCAATGCCCCAGCTCTTATGTCTTTTTGAGATAATTTCTGTGTAAGGTATGAGGAAGGACTCCAGCTTTGTTTTTTAGCATGTGGATATCCAGTTGTCCCAGCACCGTGCGTTAAAAGGAGTATTCTTTCCCTGTTTAACTGTCTTGGCTCTATTGTTGAAAATCAATCGACTATATATGTGAAAGCAGCATATATTATTAAAAGAAAGAAAGAGGGGCGTCTGGGTGGCTCAGTTGGTTAAGTGTCTGCCTTTGGCTTGGGTCATGATCCCGGCGTCCTGGGATCGAGCCCCGCATCGGGCTCCCTGCTCAGCAAGGAGTCTGCTTCTCCCTCTCCTCTTCCCCCCATACCCCCTGCCCTAGCTCATGCTCTCTCTCTCCCTCCAAGAAAGAAAGAAAGAGAAAAAGAAAAAAGAGAATCTGAAAAGAGTAAAGACCATAAGAGATGACCAGCTTAGCTGTATGTCAGCCTTAGGAACTAGGTCTAACGAGCTATGACAGTCTAGCCAAACTAGAAGATGTAGCAGCACAGCATCTTAGATTACAACACATACAGGCAGCTGCAATTTTTCTTATCCCAAGGGCTCTCAAGAACATCCCACAAATGACTAAGAATTACTTCTTGGAACTTGGTGCTATGAGGAAATAATCTGAAGGACTGACCTAATAACCTTTCTTCTGGTCATTAACATTATTTGTCTGTAAGACTTTCATTTTAGAGAATTAATTGCCTCATACTCAAAAATTTTGGTTCCTTGTACAATTTTTGTAGATGCTACAGACTGAATATTTGTGTTCCTTCAAAATTTGTATGTTGAATCCCATTCCCCCAGTGTGATGGTATTTGGAGACAGGGCCTTTGGGAAGTGATTAGGTCATGAGGGTTCAGGCCTCATGAATGGGATTGGTGCCCTTCTAAAGGAGACCCCAAAGAGCTCCCTTGCCCCTTCTGTCATGAGAAGACACAGTGAGAAGACAGCAACTATGAACCAGGAAGTGGGTCCTCACCAGACACCAAATCTGCTGGTGCCTTGATCTTGGACTCCCTAGCCTCCAGAACTATGAGAAATAAATTTCTGTTGTTTAGAAACCACCCAATTTATGGTATTTTCATTATGTCAACCCGAATGGACTATGACAGTAGAGGTAAGGGTGAGCAGGCTAAAGTTATTTTGGTTAATCAAAGAAGGTTTTTTTTTTTTCAAAGTTTATTGACCGATAGTAAAGTTTACTGAGTGATAGTACAAAGTTCCCGAAGAGGGAGGGGACCCGAAAGGGTTGCCCGAGGAAGGTCTACTTCTGAGTTTCTTCATATCCTGTCCATCTTTCCAATGAGAGGCCTCTAGCTTGTCACAATGGACATATTCTACTGGAAATACATCATTAAATGTAAAAGTGCTTAGTAAAATTTTGGAAAGCCCTTAAAAATGTCCAGCATATTACTGAGTTATGCACATGAACCTCCATTTATAGAATATTGTTCTTCTATAATGTATAAACATATCTTGCTCTGCTCCAGGGGATAACCTAGGAACCCTAGTCTCAGCAGCTTTTGGTAAAATGACCATCTCATTCAGTCATTTTACATATAAGAAATGAAAAGCTCGGAGAGAGGAAGTTATTTGCAAAGGATGCAGCTGGTTTGTACCTGAACTCACACTTCAAGACTCCTGGACCCAAGCTCTTTCCATAATACTGTACTTCCCTCATTTTCTTCTTTCTGGTCTTGATTTCCTCCTATTCATCCTTCCTTCGACTGTCAGTGGTAATCTGTCTAAAATGGAAATGTGGACTTCTAGTTATGGTGCTGATGACATTCTCACTTCACCCCCTTCTCTCAAATTCAACTGTTTGTTTTAACTGTTGTTGAAAGCAACAACAGAAATAAGAGTTATGTAGCATCAACTTCGATGAAACAAGAAAACCACCATATCAGAAAACCACACACCATGAAACATAACCTGCCTATTACTGTGAAATCTGCCCCAGAAAGAGGGGGTGCTGTGTGTTCGACCTTCAATGGGACTTGAAAATCCCTCAGAATCAAGCCTCACCATCCTTAGAGGCATCCAGTGATCTCTCTCTGTTTAGCAGCATGAGAACTAGAGACAATAATGGTCATGGAGAAACAAACTTTGAAGGAGAATCATGTTGATAAATTATTTCTAGGCTTACATCAAATCTTTTTGCCCTAGAAGAGTACCAAGAGGTGAATAAGAGAATACATAAAACAAACAAACAAACAAACAAACAAAAAAACCCCACAAAAAACCCAGGTACCTCCATAGTAAAGGAAAGACAAGGTTTGAAGAGTTACTATGGACAATAAGATTCAGGAGAAGCTTCAGATGGTCCCAGCTTGATACCGGAATCATCCTCTGCTTCTCCAAAACTATTCTCCTGCAGGTACTGGCCCTACTCAAACATAGGAAACAACCTCAAAACAACCAATGGGGGAATATCCTCTATGCATGGCAACTTTAAAAATAATAGAAAGAAAGAAGGAAGGAGAAAAGAGTGTAAGCAAAAAAACAGCTGAAAGACCTATATAATTCCAAAATATCTTCCAGGGTCTCAAAGAATTACCAGCAGCATGATATTGGGGAAAAAAAAAAAGAAGGAAGAGGCACTTAAAGAAGAGATTTAAGGGTTTCACAAAGAGGTTTCTACATAACAGGAATGAAGTTAGTGTACCTTGGCAAATAAGCAAGGAAAAAATCAATATACAGCTTTTTAAAATTAAGTAAGAGACATGATGGAAATGTTGACAAGATCTCAAAATTGAAAGGGACATTGACATACAGATCACAGAGATGATAGTTATGGAAAACAAAAAGATCCAACGTACACATAATTAGTGTTTCTGAAGAAAAAGACAAAGCAAATGGAACAGAAAGAGAAAATGGAATCTACAGATTGAAAGGCTTACCATGTCCTAGGAAAATTTAAGTTAGAACAATCAATACCAAAATGTAACATGGTATGGGGCGCCTGGGTGGCTCAGTCGGTTAAGCATCTGACTCTTAGTTTCGGCTCAGGTCATGACCTCAGGGTTGTGGGACTGAGCCCCACATCAGGTGCCATGTTTGGAAAGACAACAAATAGATAGTATTGAATATACAAAAATACAGCATCTACGCACTGCTCTTCTAAAACATATTGGTGGATGAATCCAGGTCAAGTCAGACAAACCATGGTAAAACAGACTGATTGGACTAACACAAGATTCAGATGAAACAACTACGGGAATAGTGGTTTTCAAAAAGAATGTCATAAACCTTGATAAGGTGAAAGTAATAATATAATGGGAATTTGGGGAGAACGGTTTCCGGGGAAAAATCCAAATATGCTCACTTCTTCCAGGCAGTTAGTAGAAGGAGATACTCTGAAACATGGGTTAAAAACACCACCACCACCACCACCACCACCACCAATAAAAACTTAAAATATTTCACTATCTTTTCTTCTTAATTTTGGACAGATATTTTTAGGAATTAATCCACTGGAATTGAATTAGATGGAACATTTATCTGAAGTTCATCTCAAGTTAAAGTTCTTCAATTTTACTTCCATTTAGTTTCAGGTAACATTCAATTTCATGGCATCTATGGAATGATTTCCATTTTTCTAAAATTATAATATGTATTCATCTATCTTTCTGTCTGTAAATATGCATAGAAAGAAGGCTAGCACTGAGTATATTGACAGTGGCTATTTCCAAGTTAAGAGCATCTAGATGATTTTTACTTTCTTTTTATTTTTTACGAGTATGTATTATTAAAAGTTAATTATTAAAAATACATAATGTTCACAAATCTGACCATCTTGCTCCTTTGTTCAACGTCTCTCTTTTAAAAAATATTTAATTTTAATTTTAAAAAAGATTTTATTTATTTATTTGAGAGACAGACAGAGAGAGCACGAGTGGGGGTGGGGGGGAGGGACAGAGGGAGAGGGAAAAGCAGGCTCCCTACTGAGCAGGGATCCCAATGCAGGACTCAATCCCAGGACCCTGGGATCATGACCTGAGCAGAAGGCAGACACTTAACTGACTGAGCCATCCAGGCGCCCCTAACTTTCATTTTTTAAAGATTTATTTATTTATCCTAGAGAGTGAGAGAGTATGCAAGCAAGCAGGGGTGGGGTGGGGAGGGGCAGAGGGAGAGGGAGAGGGAGAGAGAATCCCAAGCAGACTTCGTGTTGATCATGGAGCCCAACATGGGGTTCCATGACCCCCAGGACCCCGAGATCATGACTCCGGCTGAAACCAGGAGTCAGACGCTTAACTGACTGTACAACCCTGGTGCCCCTTAAGCGATTTCTATGCCCAAGGTGGGGCTTGAACCCACAACCCTGAGATCAAGAGTCACGTGCTCCACCCACTGAGCCAGCCAGGTGCCTGTTTATGGTAGTTTTATTCATAATTGCCAAAACCTGGAAGCAACCAAGATGTCCCTCAGTAGGTGGACAGATAAATAAATTGTGGTACATTTAGATAACAGAATATTACTCAGCACTAAAAAGAAATGAGCTATCAAGCCATGAAAAGACAGGAAAGAACCTTAAATGCATATCACCAAGTGAAAGAAGGCAGTCTGAAAAGGCTACATACTGTATGATTCCAACTATGTGACATTCTGGAAAAGGCAAAACTATGGAGACAGTAAAAAGACCAGTGGTTGCCAGAGCATCGAGGATTTTTAGGGCAGTGAAAATAATCTTCATTATAATGATAGATTCATGTCATTGTAAATTTGTCCAAACATATGGAATGTAAACCCCAAGAGTGGACCCTAGTGTAATCTGTGACTTTGGGTGATTATGACTTCTCAATGTAGGTTCATCCATTGTAACAAATGTATCACTCTGGTGAGTGATTATATTGATCCTGAGAGAGGCTCTGTTATGTGTGGGGTTGGGGTATGTGGGAAATTTTTGTACCTTCTTCTCAGTACTGTTGTGAGCCTAAAACTGCTCTACAAAAATAAAATTAAAAAATTTTTTTTAAATATAAAGGCTGAAAAAGATACAGTTGGAAATTATATACTTTAAAATAAATCTAATGAAACTTTTGGTTTATAACTACTGTATGCTCATCAAAACTATGGAAAAAATACAGGAAAGTGTAAACAAAGTATATACTGCTTTTTTAAAAAGATTTTATTTATTTATTTGTCAGGGGGGTGCACAAGCAGGGGGAGCGGCAGGGAGAGGGAGAAGCAGGTTACCTGCTGAGCAAGGAGTCTGATGTGGGATTCGATCACAGGACCCTGGAATCATGACCTGAGCCAAAGGCAGATGCTTAACTGACTGAGCCACCCAGGCATCCTTATACACTGCTATTTATTTATTTATTTATTTATTTATTTATTTATTTATTTATTTTAAGATTTTATTTATTTATTTGACAGAGAGAGAGAGAGAGAGCCAGTGAGAGAGGGAACACAAGCAGGGGGAGTGGGAGAGGAAGAAGCAGGCTCCCAGGGGAGGAGCCTGATGTGGGGCTCGATCCCAGCACTCTGGGATCATGCCCTGAGCCAAAGGCAGACGCTTAACGACTGAGCCACCCAGGCGCCCCTACACTGCTTTTTAAAACCGGATATTGTATTATGAACATCTTCCTGCGTTACTAAATATGCATTAGAAGATTATGGTTTAATGCTCTGAACCATGGCTATGTAACTGATCATACACTGCTACACTTTAGTTGTTACCAATTTAAGATTTTATTTGAGAGAGAGAGAGAGCAAGAGAGAGAGCGAGTGAGGGGAGGGGCAGAGGGAGCAGCAGACTCCCTGCTGAGCAGGAAGCCAGACGTGGGGCTCAATCCCAGGACCCTGAGATCACGACATGAGCCGAAGGCAGACGCTTAACCTACGGAGCCACTGGGGCACTCCAGTTGCTACCAATTTATTGTTATTATAAATAGTGTTGTAGTAAATATCACAATACAGATTAACCTTGAATCCTATTTTTATAAAAGTTTATTTCTTTATTTACTTAAGTATCTCGATACCCAAAGTGGGGCTCGAACTCATGACCTCATACTCCTCCGACTGAGTCAGCTAGGCGTCCCACCTTGAATCCTATTTTTCTTAAAGATTTTATTTATTTATTTGAGAGAGAGAATGAGAACAAGTGGGGGGGAGGGGCAGAGGGAGAGGAAGAGGCAGACTCTCCGCTGAGCAGGGAGCCTGATGCAGGGCTGGATCCCAGGACCCCGAGATCAAGATCTGAGCTGAAGGCAGATGCTTAACCAACTGAGCCACCCAGGTGCTCCTTGGATCCTATTTTTTATGGTATATTTGTAACCTCTTCCAAGGAGCAGTACTAGACACAAATGCAGCTTTGTGAAAGCCTCCCCTCGCTGGTCCCCACTTTACCTCTGTTGCAGTCCTTCCCCCAGTAGCCTCCCTTCAGTTCCTAGAATAATCTGCCTTTGAAGCAGTACTGAAACAGCTTTCGGTTTTCACATAATAGCTCCATATCGGCTAGGTCTACTTCAGTCTCCATCCCTGGTTTCTTTTCTAGGAAACATTGTTGTCCTTTGCGCCTTCTGGGAGGATGGGAGCCCTGACTTGCTCTTGCCAACTGGGCCTGGAATGGTGCCCTTGAGCCTCAGCCCGGTCACTTCTTTGTGTATCTGGAGAAAAGGACTGCAGGAGGCTTTATTTTAATCTCTTACAGTGAGAGGATGCTTGGTCAGATATACTTTGGCAGCCAAGCATACGGCCTTTTTTTGCTTTTGTTTTTTTGTAGGGGAAAGGCTCTTACTGGGTCTCAAGAGGAGAGGGGGTTTAATTACCCACATGACCCCAAGAGTCCCAGACTTTGCTTTGTGGCTTCTCTTTCACTGTATGATTTGTATGGATTTATTGGAAAACACAAAGACTTCCAGGAACTGCTAGCAAGCCAGACTCATTTATGTTTCCTAGTAGGTACTGGATTCTATTTCCCTGCTCAGCTAAAATTAGTCTGTAGAAGTCTTGGGCTTGTTAATGCCAAACTGATGTGAAGACAAGCACTGGGAGAAATGAGATTTTTATTGTGCTGCGACCTTAGGACAAATGGAACCAAATCTACAGGATGGCAAAATAAAGAGCTGTAGAAAAACCCTTCCAAGCCAAAGTACTCATTTAGCACTTTCTAGAAAGTTAAAAATAACTACGCAAGTCAGGGATCCAGACCGTTTTATTTAATTAAAGGAAGAGAAAACAATTTCAGTTAAGTCTCAGAGTCACCATTGCTGGGTAAATGAAGAGAAGGTGAGGAGAGGGGTTAGGGATGTCCAGGCGTCGCTCAGGTTCTTTGAGAGCACGCCTTTTACGTGCTGGCCACAGGAAGAAAGCTTATGGTATGAGTGGAGTCATTCATTTATTCGACAAATATGTATTGAGGGTTATGATAGAGGTTGGGGGTGCAGGAACAAAAGAACAGAGGGGCTTATGGTATAGAGTAAAAATTAGAGTGTATGCTAGGATATAACAGGACAACGAAATTGTAACAAAAGTGCCCATGGCAAATCAGGGATAGCGCCACAGAATGTAAGGTAACACTTGAGCTGAGGTTTGGAGGCGGAACAGAAGTTCGCTAGAGGCACCAGGCGAGGGGTTAGGGAAGAAGCCTGCTAGAGGGAGGGGCTAGCATATGCAAAGGTGTGAATGCACAAGAAAGCACCGTACATTTGACGCCCTGCCTAAATATGGGACCGGACATAGATGGGCGTACTGAGTCAGCTAGGCGTCCCTATGACAAAATGGGGCAGTCCTACCTATTTTGTCATGGGAATAGATGTGATGTGGGTATGAACACGTGTTGGCTGATGAGGCCAAGCGGGGAGATAGGGATCAGACCACGGAAAGTTTTGAGACCTTGCAAGTCTTGCTGAACAAGAGGTCACTAGGCTTCAAAGCACTTTCATGGGTATGGGTTATAATTGGGGGGATGGGCTTTGTTGTCTTCCATCATGATCATGCCTCTCTTGAATCCCCACCCTTTCCAGTCAGAGCACTTTGGAGCCATGTGGCTGACCTTCTTCCCACTCACCCTGCAGAATGAAGCCCATGAGAAGACCACAGTGTTTTTATAAAAAGGCTTAAAAACATCATTATATTTTCAAGGAACTCTATTCTATGGTTTGAATTTATCAAATCAAATCTTATCACAACGTACACAGAGTTATTTCTAATTTAGCATTCACTTGTATGGATGCAAGCTGAGTAGAGAGGGAAGAATATTTTATTAGATATGTGGGGTAGTCTTTAAAAAAATATATATGTATGTATATATATGTATGTATATATACATACACACATAAAATTTAGAAATATAGGGTTTCTAAAAAAAAAATCAAACTACACAGAATTTTGTAGAATTAAAAAATGAAAGTATCCCTCTTCCCTGCCCCAATTAAGTAGCAGCTACTATTAACAAGCCTGGAACATGTCTTTTTTAAATTTTATTTTAAAGATTTATTCATTAATTTTAGAGAGAGCATGAGAGGCAGGGGCAGAGGAAGAGGGACAGAGAATCTCAAGCAGACTCCACGCTGAGAGCAGAGCTGGAAGGGCGTGGATCTCAGGGTCCTGATATCATGACTTGAGCAGAAACCAAGAGTCGGAGGCTTAACCCATTTTGCCACCCAGGCGCCCCTGGTATGTATATTTAGAAATTATCTCTGCATAGAAATATGTGTGTGTATGTGTGTGTGTGTGTGTGTGTGTGTGTGTGTGTTTAGAGAGAGACAGACAGCGTGCAATGGGAGAGGGGCAGAAGGAGAGGGGGAGACAGAATCCTAAGCAGGTTCTACACTCAGTGCGGAGTCCAACCCGGGGCTCGATCTCACAACCCCGTGATCATGACCTGAGCCAAAATCAAGAGTCGGTCGCTGAATGAACCAACTGAGCCACCCAGGTGCCCCTGCGTGCGTTTTTTTGTTGTTTTGAAATATAAACAAAATAATTCTATGGACTCTTCCGCTACATTAAGAAGCACAAAAGGAACAAACGACTAAAGCTGTAGGTTGCATTTTCCAATCACACACAATTCCCAAGTACCCCGGAGAGGGTCTCTAATCTCCACCGTGGGCCTGAACTTCAGCACTGCACAGTGAGACAGCTTTGCACAAAAGCAGCAGCGATGACTGTCATGCCAACACCTATTCGTTAGGTCCAAAACCGTGAACTGTTCTCTTTCTTCAACATCTAGCACGGTATGTTGCCCATTCCAGGCTTTAAATATGTACCTGTTCACAATATCCAATTTAATATCATATGACTCAGTAAATGAGCAGAATATCTATGGCGGTATTAAGAACTGGGTAAAGTTGCCAGAAGTATTCATTCAGTTGTCTAATGACTGTGATTATGCCTTCTTTTCTTGACAACTGAATATTTGTGCCTCTGTAAGTGATTAGGTAAGTGGTTGACTGAGGTGAGCTCCTCTGGCCAAACGTTTCCCTGAAATCAAGCAAGGAGGCTCAGAACAATGGAAGAGAGAACTGACCACACGCAGTGCCCACAATACCAACCAAATGCACTCTCGAATACACACTCGTCACAAACGGGTGACCTACTTTCCTGCAGGAAGGCAGGAATCAATCCTGTCTTCCTTTCTGGTTTTGGGTCCTACTGCTGCCATTTATTCAATGTGTGACCTCGGAGAATTCTCTTAATCTCTCTGAGCTTCAGTTTCTTCGTGTGAAACAAAGCATAATAAAACCTATCCTGCACGGTTAGTCAAAGACTCAAAACGAGACGGCCTTTGTTAAAGTATGTGTCAGGCACGGGACAGATGTAAGATATGGTAGTTGAGGCAGAGGTCTTGGAGCCAGACTCTAACACTTACTAGCTGGATGACCTCAGGTGAATTATTCAACCTCTCACCAACCACGGCTTCTTATCCACAACATGGGAAGAATCATTGGACTATTTTGAGGAGTAAGTGAGATCATGTATTTAGCATGGTTTTTGGCACAGACAATAATGGCTGACTCCATATTTATCATTATCATTATTAGTGTAGGTCCTCCATACAACTTTCCTTTTTTCTTCCTCCCCTAAATTCTTCTGACTCCTCTGAATAACCTAAAGGAAGATTCCAAAGCTCTGCTTTTTCTGGGTTAGGAAATGTGAGGCTGAATGAATGAATAAAGATTATGTGTTGCTAGGGACTGGACTGTACCCTCCCAAAATTCATGTGTCGAAGCCTTATCCTCCAGTGTGACTGTATTTGGAGATAGGGTTTTGAGCAAGTAATTAAGGTGAAGTGAGGTCATAATTGTGGAGCCCTAATCCTGTAAGACTGGTGGCCTTCTTAGTAGAGAATGAGAGAGAAATTTCTTTTTCTTCTCTCCATGTGAGCATACAAAAGCAGTCAGCCATCTGCCAGCCAAGAAGCAAACCCTCTCCAGAAACTGATGCTCTTGGACCTTAATCTGGGACTTCCAGCCTCCAGCACTGTGAGATAATGAATTTCTGTTGGTTAAGCCATGCAGGCTACGGTATTTGGTTATGGCAGCCTGAGCTGACTAAGACACATGGTTTCCTTGAGTCTTCAAACTGGCTTCTTCAAGTATTTATTTTTGGCAGGTTGACTACCTCTCTACTGTAGCATTTCACAAGAGGAGATGTTGCTGAAGCTGCGTGATCTTCAGAATACATAAAAAAAATTAGTAAATTAAGATAGACGGTAAGAATGATGACCTTGATAACCAAGCTAAGATCTTTGGTTTGAGGGCAGTCTTCACCATTCAGATCGGGCCCTGAAAAAACATCTTGCATTGCTGGGCAAAGCAGACAGGGGGATGTCCGTGTGTAAAAACGGGGGGCTGGGGCATAAGCCCATTCATGTTATTACTAATCTTAATAGCGGGAAAAGAAATCACAACTTACACTGACAGAGTAAAAGGGAAGTACGTTATCTTTGAGAAACAAGCAACTTCTTTCACTGATTCACTCAAAACCATGTATCTTTCAAGGTTTATAGAGGAGGAAGTTTAGGAGGAAGTTTAGGAGGTCAAGTCACTTGTGTAGGTGACAGTTAATAACCTGATAAAGCTGAGGCAGGTGGGGCACTCTGGCTCTAAACCTGTGTTCTTGAAAGCATTACAGAACCTACTGGCATAGATAGAGAAAAAACTCCCCCATGACGACCCCAGTAGTTTACCCTGAGCCAAGGAAAATGGAGAATAAATTGAAACTTTTTTCTTTTTTTAAGTTTATTTATTTTTTTAAGTAATCTTTACACCCAGTGTGGGGCTGGAACTCACAACCCCGAGATGAAGAGTCACATGCTCTTCCGACTAAGCCAGCCGGGCAGCCCTGAAACTTTTTTCTTATCTCTTTATAGGGCACTGAAATGACAGGAGCCCCCAAATCTAACACAATGAAGGTCACTTCCCAACAAAGATACCTAACACAATGAAGAATATCTTTTTTAAAAAGATTATTTATTTATTTGAGAGAGAGAGAGAGAAAGAGCATGAGCAGGGAGAGGGGCAGAAGGGGAGGAGAAGGAGAGGGAGAGAATCTCAAGCAGACTCTGTGCTGAGTGTGGAGCCCTATGCAGGGCTCGATCTCACCACCCGAGATCATGACCTAAGCTGAAACCAAGAGTCCAACACTTCACCAACTGAGCCACCCAGGCTCTTCAAGAATATCTTTCATAACCGGCAGCCAACACAGTTAATGGTAAAACACTAGATGCGTTCTCAATCAATTCATTCATGCAGATCAAATTACCTGCTCTTACCACAATTGTTGAACACAGTTTAAGAAATTCCACCCAAAGAAATAAGAAGTGGAACATAAATAAGAGACATACATGGAAAGACAGAAGACTATATTAGTATTATTTGCAGATGCTACACCCATAACACTAAGAGAATCAAGTGAAATGTTCTTAGGTTCTTTAAAGAAGTTTCTTAAGTAGATGGAGATAAAAAAAATACACATAAAAATCAGTAAATCTTCTCCATACCAGCAGTGAAGGCTTAAAAAATACATCAGAAAAAGTCTTACTCATAACAATAACAAAAAATAAGATAAGCCAAAATAACCCAAGTAAGAATGTTTTTGGCACTCAGACGAAAGAAACTACAAGAAGTCCTGTCCTTTGTCTCTGTAATTCATCATCTAGGAATCTACCTAAGGACAGGGTCAGAACTTCAAAGATTTATTATCAGATTTTAAAATACTGGGGCTCCTGGGTGGCTCAGTCGGTGAAGCATCTGCCTTCAGCTCAGGTCATGACCTCGGGGTCTTAGGATCGAGTCCAGCATCGGGCTCCCAGCTCAGCGGGGAGTCTGTTTCTTCCTCTCCCTCCCTCGCCGCTCCTGCTCTCTCTCTCTCAATCTCAAATAAATAAATAAATAAATTCTAAAAAAAAAAAAGATTTTAAAATACTTTAATATCAGGGAAATTTAAATATTCAATAGTAGGAGAATGTTAATCAGGTTATAATACATCCTTGTGATCACATCTTTAAAACTATTCTAAGGACTATTTAATACTTGGGGAAAGGCTAAAAATAGTCCTTGTGAAAAAAAGGAGGATACAGATTTTTTTATAGCATCTGATGCTAATTTTGCTTAATATTGGTGTTCTTCTCTGAGCAGGCAATTCTCATTTGGTTCACAATTTTCTGAAATATCCCCATGCCCACTCCTCAGGTTACATGACACCAGATGCATAATTCTCCTCCTCCTCATCTGTGGTTTTCTCTTCTTGCCTTGCCTGATCTCCATACTCTCTTATCACCCCACTGATCCAAGGGCAACCGCATCCACTCCAATGGTTTTAATCTTTCTATGTGCTAAGGATGACTAACCTGTTCTTTCCTCTAACCCAATTCTCACCCGCAAACTATGCCAGCTAATCTCTATCTACCTAGACCTCTATGCCTGTAATTTCCGTTATTCCAGATTTCTTCTGTTCTTGAAATCCTGCCATTTAAATCTCTTCAATAAGACTCAAATTCATTCCCTCATCTCCATCTTACCTGCTGCACTCTAAACTGGGACATTCTCCTTTTGCCAGGACAAATGCATGAGACTGATTGTGGTCTGTGGTCCTAATCTCTCCAATCCATTCTATCATCAGAGTCATCGGAGCGATCATTCCAAAACTTTTATTTATTTTGTTTAATTTTTTTTTTTAGAGAGAGAGCACAAGTGGGAGGGGGTAGGGGGGCAGAGGGAGGGAGAGTGAATCCTAAGCAGGCTCCACGCTCAGTGCAGAGCCCAATGTGGGGCTTGATCTCACGACCCTGAGATCATGACCCGAGCTGAAATCGAGTCCCTCAGTGAACCAACTGAGCCACCCAGGCGCCCCAGAGTGATCATTCCAAAGCAAACAACCGATCATCTGTCTTCACTATTCATTGTTTCTGTTTCTGCTGTGATGTCATGAAGGTTCAAACAGTAAGAGGTGCATGTCTGCCACGGCTAATCTATCTACCGCTCATCCAAACTCCATCCCCCAACCTTTTTCCCTTGTGGGAGGAAGCAGCTAATTAAAGCAGGTGCTGAAATGAAAAAGGAAACCCAGGGAGAGTGACTCAGCTCATGGACAATGCATGGAGACAACCTAAGCCTAACAATCCATTGGATTTTTCTCACCGAAGTGGTCTTAATCAACTTAGAGCCATTTATAGTGTCTTCTCTTCCCCAGGCTCTGCTGTGGATCTTCCTGAGGTTTTAGGCATTTTCCAGGTACTACCCACAGAACCTAGTCTGTCTTTTTAGCCTGTTTTCCTTTGTTTACCTCTGCTTAACCTACCTTTTGTTCCTTGGTTTGGCTTGGACACTTGAAATACATCTCCTAGCTCGGCATCCTAAGCAGTCCAATACCTAGGACCCAGCCTAGGCCAATCCCCTAGACCTTCACTAACCTAACCAAACAAAAACACAGGCTGAGGGGGTACAAAGCATACAGGCTTTGTAAGATGGTGAGACAAAACGAGCATTTTTCCTACTTACAGCCTCTACTTCTGCACTTCTTTCCCTGTCCTTAACTGTGTATCTAGAATCTGGATAACCGAAACCACATAGCAGACAAGTGAGCTACATCTTTCTTATAGATTTCCCTTGTATGTCCCGGAATTAAGGCCAACTGTTAAGTAAAGTTACCAGTTCATGTTAGAAATTGGTTAGTGTTTACGTGCTTAAAGGTAAACTATCCAAATGGGACTCATTTCCTGGACAAACAGGATCTGAAAATTATGGTATAAGTAGATACGGGTTATAGTAACGATATAACTTCTCTAGTACTCCTGGCCTGTAAAAACAGCAGGGGAAATTTTGTTTTGTAGGAACGAGTTGAAAACATTAGCAAAATTACTACTTTGGCCTTTTATATAGTTTCAGGGTGATTGTTTTATTTCTTCTTTGCCTATACTTAAAGGAACTTGTATCTTCATCATGTTATAAGTTGTATTATCTCCTTCTTGCACATTACCCAATAACAGAAAAGGAAAACCTTAAAAGAAGGAAGCAAGCACAGTCTAATTTATAATAAATCCCGAGAGCCACGTTGCTGGTAAGGAACAGATATTTAAGCCCAAAGGGTAGTAATACTCATGAACTCTGTTGCTGTTATATAGACCTCTGATTTTTTTTTTTAAAGATTTTATATATTTATTTGACAGAGAGAGAGAGCAAAAGCAGGGGGATGGGGAGAGGGAGAAGTAGGCTCCCCACTGAGCAGGGAGCCTGATGTGGGGCTTGATCCCAGAACCCTGGGATCATGACCTGAGCCAAAGGTAGACGCTTCACTGACTGAGCCACCCAGGTGCCCCTGATTTTTTTTTTAAATTGAAGATGAAGGTCAGTAATTATATATGCCAGAAAATAATCAGAGTTTAAGGCACATGTATGGTACTCGAAACTTTTTCTATTATAAAAATTTACAAAGAAGTTAAAAGAGTAGTATAATCAACACTCACGTATCTTTCATCAAGATTCAAATTGTTAATATTTTACTATTTTGGCTTAATCTATATAGGTATGCATTTTTTTTTTTATTTTAAAGATATTTTATTTATTTATTTATTTATTTATTTATTTATTTATTTATTTGACAGAGAGAGACAGCCAGCAAGAGAGGAAACACAAGCAGGGGGAGTGGGAGAGAAAGAAGCAGGCTCCCAGGGGAGAAGCGTGATGTGGGGCTTGATCCCAGAATGCTGGGATCACGCCCTGAGCCGAAGGCAGATGCTTAGCGACTGTGCCACCCAGGTGCCCCTGCATTTTTTTTTTCTGAATCATTTTAGAGTAAATTGCAGACATCATGATCAGTCATATTATATTTAGCCTTGGTTTTCAATATCTGCTTTCAAGTATTTTTTTTTTTTTAAAGATTTTATTTATTTATTTGACAAAGAGAGACAGCCAGCGAGAGAAGGAACACAAGCAGGGGGAGGGGGAGAGGAAGAAGCAGGCTCCCAGCGGAAGAGCCTTACGTGGGGCTCGATCCCAGAACGCCGGGATCACGCCCTGAGCCGAAGGCAGACGCTTAACGCCTGCGCCACCCAGGCGCCCCTCAAGTATTTTTTCATTCACGTTTTATAAAATCCTTAAACAAGATTTAAAAAAAGAATAATTACATTATGTTGTTAGAAAGCAAGATTTATGGTGTAAGAAAAAAGAAGATTCGATGTAAAAATCAAAGATATTAAACAAAACTCCTGAAATATTAACTCTACATTGTAAGAATTAGTATTTCTGATTTCATTTTCCTTAAAAAAAAAAACAAACCCAAAACATATTTACTAGCTCTGTCCACTATGAAGGTCAAGTAACAACAGGAAATAATAATACTGTAGCAATAAACACTCCTAGTAACTCTGGTTATGGTCTCTAAACACCACACCCTACCAAGAGAAACCAAAGCTCCCTGGAGGGACGGCTGATGCCAGCACTGGTGCAGGAAAGCATACAAGAAGGTGCTGGAAAATCTCGTTGTCCCTGACAGCAAGCAAATCCTACAAAACTAAAAAGACCATGCCAAAAGGACATAGGAGCTAACATTAAGAGGCTCAAGAACCAAAGACGAGACAACTGGAGAATCAAAGAACACGCCTGAAACGGAAACCCTGAATACATAAAAACACATAGGTACCCGATGAAATTAAAAAGTGCCCTCCTCTCCCATCTAAGCCACAATGGATTACCACTGGAGGTATGCAGGGCATTGACTCCTTATTCTGAAAATGGCAATTAAAGAATTAAGCATTTAGGGGCGCCTGGGTGGCTCAGTTGGTTAAGCATCTGCCTTTGGCTCAGGTCACGATCCCAGGGGCCTGGGACTGAGCCCTCAGTCCAGCTCCCTACTCAGTGGGGAGTTTGCTTCTCTCTCTGCCCCTCTCCCTGCTCCTGCTCCCTCTCCCTCTCTCTCTCAAATACATAAATAAAATAAAATAAGAATTAAGCTTTATCCTGTCTTTTCAGATCAAATTATATACTAGGGTAACTAAATAGCCCCAGCTGATAAAGTTTTGCTTTGCAGGAGAATTATAGCTAATACATTTAGAATGCAGGAGACATTTAGAAACTCAGCATTTGGCTATTTCTGGTTAACCAATGATTCAGGCAATCGTGAAAGCATTACATGAAAGGTGGGTGTGAGTCTTTAAAATGAAAGGAGTAGCCATTGCCATGTGAATTCACTGATCAATGGTAGAATCATTATAAGCGAGACAATCAGATAGCTTGCGGTCCCCTGAAATGATTCAATATGAAGTACACAGTACAGTTGATGCAGTGTTCTCTCCCCTGACAGTTCCAGCTAAGTTCTCATTTGCAGGAAATATGGATGATAGAAGAACAACTTAATACCATGAGGAGGCAGACAAATCCAGAATGCACGACATTCTACATGACAACTAAGCTTTTTCAACAATCAAAGACAAGTTGGGGAAGGAGGAAGGGACAACGGAGTGCAGAATGCCAACCAACTATCCTGTGTGGACTCCTCTAGGCCCTGATTTGAACAAACCAATTGAAAAAACACTCTGAGCTACTTGGAGAAATGTCAGTATGGACTGGGTGTTGGAGGACACCAATATTAACGAATTATTAATTAATTATTAACTTTGTTGGACGTGATAATAATGGCATTGTGACCATAGGGAAGAACGTGTATCTTCTTAAGAGATGTGTATCTAGCTCTCCAGGGGTGAAACAACCTGATGGCTGGATTTTCTTTAGTAATGCGTCGCACACACAAAAGATGTGAAGTGGGGGTAGATGAAGCAAGTATAAAAAAGGCTGGATAATTACTGGGCTTTGGTAATGGGCATATGGGGGTTCATGACACGGTTCTTTATACTTTTGTGTAATTTTCGAACTCTTGTAACAATTTTTTTTTAAAGATTAAAAGAGAAGTAGCTATCTTCGGAGACAATCTGAACAGAAGTTGAAAACACTTATTTGCATTACACTGTCATTTAAAAACAAATGTGAAACTATTTTAAGTAGACTTCTCAAATAAGATGTTCTTATCCACCCACATTAGTTTTTTTGTGTCTTTTGAGTGTACCGCTGAGTATTTTTATTGCCAACGAATTTCTACATTTTTGAAGGATAAATTACCTGTTGTCAATAATCATTATACTGGAGGGTGGAATCCCCAAAACATCACAGCTCTGCAAAAGTTCTTTCTTACGCATCTCCCCTTGATTGTAGTAATTTCCTGAAGATAACAAATAGACAGTGGTAGATTTCTTTAATAGTGGAAATCCATCAGTTTACTCGTTCTTATCTCATCTTGTTCCCTAAGGGACTTAAGCCACCTGAAAACTTGTGGTTATGATAAAACGCTGAAGGAAACACTCCTATGAGAAGACTGACAGCAGCCCAATCTTTAGAATCACCACCATTTAATCCTTCCCCATCTCTGTATCTATCTATCTGTCCTTTTGCCTGTCTGGCTGCATTTTGGTTGCATGCTACAGGCAGTATTGCACATCACCAAGACCACTGGCTCTGGAGTTAAGCAGACTTAAAATTGCCTCTTCTATAATTGCCCAGAGTAAGCCAGGTACCTGGGCACACTATTAATTTGGGCACCTTTAAATTGATAGTCCTCAAATATCTGTTGAACATTTATTTAAAGCAGAGGCTCCTACTCCTGAGTATTAGGGAAAATGTGTCCCTGGGGGATCTTGACCACATCAGTGTCCCAAAGAGCTTATATATCCCTTCTTTTCCCAACACATATATTCTATTTCCTAAGAATGGTTCTGCTAAGTACAGCTTCTCTGTATCCTTACAAATAATATACAGTGAAGTTTTAGTACCACTTAAACTGCACTTACGAGCAGTTGTCTAGCTAATGCATCCCTTAATTCGACTCTCCAGCAGATAACTGCATGTGTAATGTGCGGGAGTTACTTAACTTCATGCAGCCACGTCACATGTTCTTCACCTGTAAAGTGGAGAGGATGGCCATCTCCTCCCACGGCTTTCCTGAGGATTCCATGAGACAATGCATATCCACCCAGTTCAGTACGCAGTATGTTCTCTTTCCTTGACTTCTTTGGCTTTACCTTTCCCCTCCTCTGCTTCATTTCTTCCTGTATTACAATCCATTTTCATTGTCCTGACCAATTGGCATTCCCTCTGGGAAGCCTCCCATTTTTCCATGGCAAGAAATCATTTCCGGTACTCTGCTCAGACGTATGAACTTTTCTCCATAATTAGATTATTAATTCCTAAATGTCAGTGACCTTAAAAGTCACAGTCTCATTCAACTTTGTATCGTCCTGGAGTCCAGGACACTTCAGGCACTCATGAAGTGCTAAGCAAAGAGAGGCTTCCTTTACTGGCCTGATAACCCAGAGAAAAACTGCCACACGAGACCTTTCAACTTTGGCAGGAGTTAATCTAGTGCTAGTTGTGAACTGTTTGAACCCAGAAAGGAGGCAGTCATTACATTGTCTCCAACAAAGGGACTAACCCTAAAAAGACTCCAGATGATAGATTAGTTTTGTATTGTCCCCATCACAATATTTTAGTTACTTTTTTTTTAAGTCAGATAGAAACTATAGTCAATTTGATGATGGTTATTATATTTTAGGCTCCTCTCAAATCCATACACATACCCTCTCCTATTTCATCTTAAGCTTTCTTGATCTTCGGTGGTAAAGAGTCTAAGGAACACTAGTAGGTGATTCCTAAGTCCAGAGGCTGTGCACATCAGACTGTGATGATGATTCTGAGAAACGGCTTCGAGCGGAGGCTAATGGGTTTATGGACTTGGTTTTATGACTTTGTGTTTGAATTAAGGAACTTAAAATAGGTTAAGAAGTTGAAGTCCGAGATCATTTAAAAAATTTTCCCTAAGTTTGGTAAACATGTAGGCATTTCAACAGTCAGTGCCCGAGATCCTTCAGCAGCTCTTAATGAGACATTCTAGAACTGTGTTCAACTCGGGTAGGTGTACTCGGGATGCACAAGATTATTTGTGGGGGTGAGGAAAAGCTTTAGAACTTTTCCTCTTAATTTGTATACCTTGTCCTTTATGCGTCAGCTTTCGTGAATGTTCTATAATGTTCACATTCATTCAGTGGTCCGTGTACTAGGATGGCTATAGCAAAAACAAAACCAAAAAAAGAGCAGGGGCACCTGCCTGGCTCCGTCGGTGGAACGTGCAACTCTTGATCTCGGGGTTGTGAGTTCGAGCCCCATGCTGGGTGTAGAGATTACTTAAAAATAAAATCTAAAAGCAGAACAAAACAAAAAGCCATCACCACAAAAAATTACAAGTGTAAGTGAGGATGTGGGGAAATTGAAACCCTTGTGCATTGCTGGTGGGAACATAAAATGGTATAGCTGCTGTGGAAAACAGTTTGGTGATGCCTCAAAAATTTAAACATAGAATTAACATATAACTCAGCAATTCTACTCCTATGTATATACTCAAAAAAACTGAAAACAGGGACTCAAATAGATACTTGTGTACCTGTGTTCTTAGCAGCATTATTCACAATACCCAAAAAAAGGAAACAACCCAGGTGTCCAAATAAGCAAAATGTTCTATATACATATAATGGGGTATTATTCAGTCTTAAAAAGGAATGAAATTCTGATACATGCTACAACATGGATGAACTTTGAAAACATAATGCTAATTAAAGTAAGGCAGACATAAGGGGAGCCTGGGTGCCTCAGTTGCTTAAGTGTCTGCCTTCGGCTCAGGTCATGGTTCTGGAGTCCCAGGATTGAGTCCCACATCAGGCTCCCTGCTAGGCAGAGTCTGCTCCTCCCCTCCCCCTGCTTGTGCTCTCTCTCTCTCTCAAATAAATAAATAAAATCTTAAAAAAAAAAAAAAAGCCAGACATAAAAGGACAACTATTGCATGACTTTACTTATACGAAGTACCTAGAATACTTAAATTATTCTGGAGACGGAGTACACTAGTGGTAGCCAGAGGCTGGGGAGAGGAAGAAATGGGGAATTATTGCTTAATATGTGGAATTCTGCTGGGGTTGATGAAAAAGTTCTGGAAACAGATAGTGGTGATGGTTACACAATATTGTGAATGTACTTCATGCCACTCACTGAATATTTAAAAATGGCTAAAATGGTAAATTTCATGTTATGTATGTTTTTCTACAATAAAAAATATTAAAAAATTAGATTTGCACTGAATAAAAATCTTTCAATTATTAGCTATCACCATAAAACAGAAATTATGTCTTTTTTTTTAAGATTTACTTATTTATTTTAGAGAGAGAGAGTGCATGAGTGGGAGGGGCAGAGGGAGAGAGAGAGAATCTTAAGCAGACTCTACACTGACCGTGGGGCCTGCCACGGAGCCCAATCTCACAAACCTGAGATCTTGACCGAGATTAGGACCTGAGCTCAAACCAAGAGCCGGTGTCTTAACCAATTGTGCCACCCAGGTGCCCCAGAAACTAGGTCTTTAAAACTGGTAGAGGGGCGCCTGGCTGGCTCAGGGCGTGGAGCACGCGACTCTTGATCTCGGGGTTGTGAGTTCAAGCCCCATGTTCAGTGTGGATTACTTAAAAATAAAATCTTAAACAAAACAAAACTGGTAGAACAAGTTTTTAAAAGATCATTTAAAAAAAACCCAACAACCTGAGCATGTGTCTATGCAGTCAAGATCAAGGAACACTGCCATATGCTATTATCAACGAATATACTCATGCTTGTAAGTACTGTATTTTTAAAAAATTATTATTGAAGTAGAGCTGATACACAATGTTACTTAGTTTCAGGCACAAGAAGTACTGTATTTCCTTATTATTCCTAAAAGGAGTATTTTTTTTTTTTAAAGATTTTATTTATTTGACAGAGAGACAGCCAGCGAGAGAGGGAACACAGGCAGGGGGAGTGGAAGAGGAAGAAGCAGGCTCATAGCGGAGGAGCCTGATGTGGGGCTCGATCCCATAACGCCGGGATCACGCCCTGAGCCGAAGGCAGACGCTTAACGGCTGTGCCACCCAGGCGCCCCCTAAAAGGAGTATGTTAATAAAGATGTTTACTAAGGGGAATATTACTTTTTGTTAGTTTCCTTGATCTGTGACTTACACATAGCTTGTCATTAACAAGACCAAACATATGGGAAACTTCTTCTGAATATTTGGTCATATCTGTATCGGATGGAATGATCTATGTACTGCATGAGAATGGTGTCTAATTCACTGCAGTGAGCAGTTATAACAAGTATTTCCAATACTAAGCTCTTCAGAATGCATTGTTTTGATTATTCCCATTCTATACTTCTATCAGATGAGTTCTACTGCATTTTCCTTCTCTTTCACACTTGTGTCTTTCCTTTTCACAGTTCATGTCAATCTTTGTCACTGTGGGACTTCTCTTTGGTCTCTGACTTGATCTTCTTCCCTGATGTTTATTAGCATTTCTTTTATGGTTTCTCATAGTTTAAGCAAGTCCTTTATTTTTAGACTTAAAATTCTAACTTATTAAGTAAATAAAAGCTCTGAAAAGTGTGTAGCATTCTTTAATTGGGTAAATACTCAGCAAGACATAAACATTTTTACAGATACTTAAATACTGCTAGGTTCAGAATAGGGGTTGTGTAGAAATGGCATATAAATACTAAGCTTAATTATTAAAAAAAGAAGGTAAATATATATTTAGAAATATATAAAGTGCTCATAAACAGCTAACCTATCAGTTCACCCATCAGCATCAATGTCTATGAATAAGCATTGTTTCCAGTGAGTCCTTGGATGCCTATGTATTCTTTGGTTAGCATGATCATATGGAAATCCTATCAACCGAAACCTTAGGGAAAAACACCTATTTTATTTATATATACGTGTATTTATGTATAGAAATATAAAATTTTTATTTTTATAAATTAGGACCAGAAATATATGTAACCTTTGTGTCATGTTTTGAAGTTTCTGTAACTCCCTTAAAGAAACAGAATTCATGTTTTAATTTATTTTTTTAACTTATTTTTGTTTGATTTTTATTGAGATATAACTGATGGGTGCAGTTTCAGGTGTACATAGAATTCATAATTTTAAATATTACTAATATATTCCATTCTCAACAGGGTACAGTGAATACTTAAGATCATACTTTTTTAGAAATCCCAAATGTACTGGATCAGAAAGAAAAAAGTGAAATGAGACTAACACCTTGAGGCTGGATCGAAATATAGCTCAATGAGGAAAATGCTGAAGAATTATTCATGGTTAAAAAGCAGTATTAAAAATATCCTGATAAGTTCTGTTTTAGGAAGTAAGGTGGATCAGATGTCTGGAGGGACCTTCTTAGCACAGAATGCCTGAACAGGTGAAATGAAAGGCCAACATGTTTTAGGATGTATCGCTGAGGGGCACCTGGGTGACTCAGTCAATTAAGCGACTGCCTTTGGCTCAGGTCATGATCCCAGGGTCCTGGGATCCAGCCCCATGTCGGGCTTCCTGCTCAATAGGGCGTCTACTTCTCTCTCTCTCTGCCCCTCCCCGCCGCTTGTTCTCTCTCTTTCTCAAATAAATAAACTCTTAAAAAAAAGAGAAAAGAGTGTATGGCTGAATTAGTAGGAAAGTAAGGGCTATCTTTGGAGATCTCAAACAATAGGTAAGCACAAATCCAGACAGGTAGAGGGCACTGGAACCCAGGGAACCTACGCCTGGTGGCCTAAAGTCAGGGCAGGAGGAGATAAAGGTTGGGTGCAAATAAGGAGACCTCTACATGAAGACAGGACGTTTAAGAGGCCAAATCTACAGCAGGCGAACTAGGAGAAAACCCACTCGAAGCAGAGATGGTGGAGCTATATCTCTGTCTCAGGTTCCAGAGGGAAGGAAAATGAGGAAAACGTCATCCCCTACGAACTGTGAAGCACACGCTTGTTTTCACTTGGTGAGGCACACTGTGTTTTCCAAAAATAGCTACAGCAGTATTTCTAGTCCCACATGCACTTAGAGAACCTTGCTGTCCCTATCAACAGGTGGAGTCTATTTCTCTCCTTGAATCTGGATGGGACTTGGGATCTGCCCTGACAAGCAGAATGCGGTGAAAGTGACACTGCCTGATTCCCAAGGCTAGACCATAAAAGGTCATGTGGCTACCTATCCCTTCGTGCAGGCTTGCTCTCAGAATTCTTGCCCAGGAACCTGGCCACCAGCTTAAGAAGCCCAAATTACAGGGACTTACCATATGTGGATGTTCTGGTCAGCTCTAGCTGATTCAGGTGATTCTAGTCCCCAGCCTTTGGGGCTGCCAGCTGAGGTACTAAGCATTGTGGCGTGGAGACTACTGTGCTGTTTGAAGCCATGAGACATAAGGAATCGTTATTGCCTTAAGCCACTAAGTTTTGAGATAATTTGTCACACAGCATTAGACAGTTAATGCACTTGGGTTTGGGCCCTGAGCTTACGCTAGCTCTACAGTCTGAAAAATCTCAATCTAAAATTCTGGTTTGGAGGGGCGCCTGGGTGGCTCCAGTCATTAAGCGTCCGCCTTCGGCTCAGGTCATGATCCCAGGGGCCTGGAATCGAGCCCCGCGTCGGGCTCCCCGCTTGGTGGGAAACCTGCTTCTCCCTCTCCCACTCCCCCTGCTTGTGTTCCCTCTCTCGTTGTGTCTCTCTGTCATATAAATAAAATCTTTAAAAAAATAAAATAAAATAAAAAATTCTGGTTTGGCGTGATCTAAGGTGGGCAGTACCCTTTGCTGACTGGCTGAAGCAGATATAAATCATCAAAATATTATAAGTATGGTTCCAAGAAACATGTGCTTATGATTAAAAAAAAAAAAAAGACCCGCAAAATACACTTGGAAAGAAGTCACTCAGAAGGAGTTACTGAAAGAGCAGAATCAGACACAAAGACTCCAAAAACTAGAATTATTAGAAGCAGATATATATATTTAAAGAAATAAAAGAGAGGATCAAACTATGAAAATGTAACAAGACTATTCTATTTGCAAAGAGAACCTCTGGATATGAGAAACAGATTAAAGGACAACATTACTAATCATCTCAATATATATGTAAGACTGTTATAAAACATTTTATAGACATTAAAGCAGGCCAGTGTAAACCAGCAGATTGTAAAATCATAGATGGGAAGACTATATTGAAAATATGTCAACTTTCAAAAAAAGAAAAAGAAAATACATCAACTTCCCTTATATTGATCAACAGTCAGTGAAATTCCAATGAAAATGCCAGAAAAGTTTTTCCTTGAACACAACCAACCTTATTCTAAAATGTATTTGGGAGAAAAAAGGGTCAAAAACAGCAAACACACCCTGAAGAACCACAGATCAGAGGGCGTATCATACCAGATAACAGTGTATAAAAGCTACAGTAATTACGGGGTGCTTGGCTGGGGCGCCTGGCTCAGTCGGTTAAGTGTCTAACTTTGGCTCGGGTTGTGATCTCAGGGTCCTGGGATCCAGCCCTGCGTTGGGCTCCCCGCTTAGTGGGGAGTCTTCTTCTCCCTCTCCCTCTGTCCTTCCCTCCACTTGTGCTCCCTCTCTCTCTAATATTTTTTTAGATTTAGATTTAGAATCCCCTGAATTTTTAAAAAAATTTATTTGAGAGAGAGAGCATGGAAGGGAGGGGCTGAGGAAGGGGAAAAGAGAGTCTTAAGCAGACTTCATGCTGAGCCAATGGCAGAGCCCCCAAGGCGGGGCTTGATCTCATGACCCTGAGATAATGACCTGAACCTAAGTCAAGAGTCAGACCCTTAACCGACTGGGCCACCCAGGCCACCCCAATAAAATCTTTTTTTTTTTTTTTTTAAACGGAGTGCTTGGCTGGCTCAGTCTGTGGAATGTGTGACTCTTGATCTCAGGGTTATGAGTTTGAGCCTCACGCTGGATGTAGAGATTACTTAAAACAATAAAATCTTTTTCGTTTTAAGATTTATTTATTTATTTGAGAGAGAGAGAAAAAGAGAGAGAGAACACAAGCAGGGGGTGCAGCAGAGGCAGGGGAGAAGCAGGCTCAGCAGTGAGCCCAACATGGGGCTCGATCCTAGGACTCTGAGATCAGGACCTGAGCTGATGGCAGATGCTTAACCGACTGAGCCATCCAGGCACCCCGAAAATAAAATCTTACAAAGACCAAACCAAACCAAACCAAACCAAAAACTACAGTAATTAAGATAGCATGATATTGGCACAGGGATGTCAAAGTGACAAAGAGAACAGTATAAGATACAGGGAAATCTCATGTATGAGAAGTGGAGTACAGTCTGAGGGGAAAGGAGGGGCTGAACTGGTTTTCCCCAACTTCAATTTTTCCCTCTAAACCATTCTCCACATTGCCACCAGAATGAGCTTTCTAAAACACAGACCTCGTTGTGTCAATTCTCCACCAAAGATAATCAGTAACAGCCTACTGTAGCTACCATAGCAGCTTTCTCCCATGTGTAAATTAATAGGTATTTCGGTGGTTACATAAACTGGAGAAATGTTGGATGAAACAAAGGTAAACAGGCTATTTTATAAGACTTCTCAAAGATGTTGATTTTTTTTTTAAAAGATTTTATTTATTTATTTGACAGAGATAGAGACAGCCAGCGAGAGAGGGAACACAAGCAGGGGGAGTGGGAGAGGAAGCAGCAGGCTCATAGCGGAGGAGCCTGATGTGGGGCTCGATCCCATAACGCCGGGATCACGCCCTGAGCCAAAGGCAGACGCTTAACCGCTGTGCCACCCAGGCGCCCCAAAGATGTTGATATTCTAATGAGGGCTGTGAACCTCTAAGTGCGGGACAGCACATCTGGTTAATATCTCCAAAATTTAATTTAATGGCAGTTTGATGAACTAGTGGGTCTTGGAACATATACTGGGAATCAAAATAGTTATTTCTTCAATTGATACAGCGTACTAGACAATGCGAGAGGCAGACTGGGTGTAATGGTTTAGAACAGGGTCCAGGGGGTGCCTGGGTGGCTCAGTCGTTAAGTGTCTGCCTTTGGCTCAGGGCGTGATCCTGGAGTTCTGGGATCGAG
This sequence comes from Ursus maritimus, assembly GCF_017311325.1. Lineage (NCBI taxonomy): Eukaryota > Metazoa > Chordata > Mammalia > Carnivora > Ursidae > Ursus > Ursus maritimus. The sequence continues at coordinate 67,342,770 of NW_024423786.1, forward strand.
CCCCACATCGGGCTCTTCTGCTGGGAGCCTGCTTCTTTCTCTCCCACTCCCCCTGCTTGTGTTCCCTCTCTCATTGGCTATCTCTCTCTCTCTGTCAAATGAATAAATAAAATCTTAAAAAAAAAAAAAAAAAAAGAACAGGGTCCGGGAGTCTCTATATTCTAGCTGGTCACTTTAGTCAAGTTATTTAACCTCCTTGTGATTCAGTTTCCATATTTGTAAAACAGGAATAACAAATGACACACACACAATGTTTTATATATTTAATAATGACTATCATGGGATTGCTGAAAGTATTAAATGAGGAACTAATAACAAAATAGTACATTTCTTTCCCTGCCCCTTAAAACTGGCAATGTAGTTAGAATGAATGCTCATTTAAGTCCAAGACTTACTGATGCTTGTACTACTGCCTAGAACAGTGTGGCCCATTTCCTATACACCTAGTCCTATTTTTAAAGACCAGCTCGGAAGAAAACCTCTTTGGAGAAGTTTCCTTTATCTAAAACCTTGAGATGAGAATTCATGCTTTTCTCCACTTGTGTCCATAGTATCTTCTCTATCAATGCTATTACAGCTTTCACCGTATCGTATCACAAATTACTAGCTTCCTGCTTTTCATGTTAAAGTAAATTAGGAGTGTGGGTCATGTTTAATCTGCACCTTTTGAATGAATTGGGGATTTTAAAAGTAATTAGAAAAATAAAAGAAATTTAAAAATCACAAGAGGGGCGCCTGGGTGGCTTGGTTGGTTAAGCCATCAACTCTTGATTTCGGCTCAGGTCATGATCTCAGGGTCTTGAGGTGGAGCCCCGCCATGGGCTCCGTGCTGGGCGTGGTGCCTGCTTAAGAATCTCTCTCTCCCTCTCAGTGCACCCCCCACCCCCATGCTCTCTCTAATAAATAAATCAATCTTTCTAAAACAGTTACAAGAGAACAATTTAAATGGCAAGTTCAGTTCAGAGGAAACACTTGCAAGACAAAGATACTGTATATTTAATATGTACCAAGGGGATGCCTTATATTTTTTCATTTGAAAATATTTTGGTTTCTGGAAGTTCCAACCTGCTAAAAAATAAGGAGAAATTTACTGAAGAAGCCATTGCACTTATAATACTTGGTAAATAAAATCCAGGTTTCTCTCCAAGAACTTGAAACAAATTTGTTACTATTTGCCTCCCGTGGTTGTACTATAAAACATAAAAGCAAACAATGAGGCCATTACCTCTACCTATTTACAATTAACATCCGTAACAGCACAAACTGAGAAGAAAAAGCTCGTAGACCCATATTCTCAATAAATATGAAAAACGGGTTTAACCTCACTGGCAACAAAAGATTTTGAGGGGAAAAAGTATTATGTCAAGAAGTAACACATAAAATACAAGTCCATGCTAGAAAGGGTGCTATTATTAAGGCAGATACTCTCATTACCTGTTAGTGAGAATATAAATTGGTATGTTTTGGGGAATTAGATTTGCATACGAAGCTTTAAAAACAGCCACATTTAGAAATCAGTCCTAATGAAATACGATGAAATACATAAAAATGCTGTTACCTGTGTTAGTGCTAAACTGGCAAAACCCCCCTAAAGATACATACAATAAAGGGATGACTAAATTAGGGTTTATCTCAATGAAACCATTTAAAAGGCTATTATCCTGAAACCAATGTTACACTACACGTTAATTAACTAGAATTTAAATAAAAACTTGAAACAAAGGCTATTATTATCTAGTTCTTATTGACATGGGTAAATGCTTACATTATGTTTCACAAGGACATCTTGCAAATGAGTCTAGCTTGTTTCACTGTTTTATTCCTAGGGTATATAGAGTAAGGACTAGCATATAATTTTTTTAATTACAAAGTTATTTTTTTAATTAAAACTATGCTTTTTAGAGCAGTTTTAGGTTCACACCAAAATTGAGAGGAACGAATGGAGATTTCATATATACCCCTCGTCCCTACACAGGCACAGTCTTTCTCATGATCAACATCCCCCATGCAAGTGGTACATGTTCCAATGGATGAACCTACATTGACACATCATAATCACCCAAAGTCCATAGTTTACATTAGGCCTCGCTCTTGGTGGTGTACGGTTTGCGGGTTTGGACAATTGTACGATGACATGTGTCCCTTGTTATTATACCATACAGTATTTTCACTGCAGAAGAATCCTCTGTGTTCCTCCAACTCATCCTTCTTTCCCCCCAACCCCCCCGGCAGCCACTGATCTTTTTTACTGTCCTTATAGTTCTGCCTTTTCCAGAATGTCATATGGTTGGAATCATACAGTATTTGGCCTTTTCAGATGGGCTTCTTCCACTTAGTGATATGCATTTAAGGTTCCTCCATGTTTTTCATGGCTCGATAGTTCATTTCTGTTTAGCGTTGAATAATATTCTAACATCTGGATGTAGTTTTAGTTGCTTTCAAGGTTTGGCAATTTTGAGTAAAGCTGCTATAAACACCTGTGGATAGGTTTTTTCGTGGACATGTTTTCAACTCCTTTCGGTAAATAACAGGGAGGGTGATTGCTGGACGGTTTGGTAAGAGCATGTTTAGTTTTTTTTTTAAAGATTTTTTAAAAAAAATTTATTTGACACAGAGATAGCCAGTGAGAGAGAGAGACAAGCAGGGGGAGTGGGAGAGGAAGAAGCAGGCTCCCAGCAGAGGAGCCTGATGTGGGGCTCGATCCCAGAACGCCAGGATCACGCCCTGAGCCAAAGGCAGACGCTTAACGACTGAGCCACCCAGGTGCCCCTGAGCATGTTTAGTTTTTTATAAGAAACTAATAGTCTCCCAAAGTGGCTGAAGCATTTTGCATTCCCGTCATCAATGAGTTAAGAGTTCCTGTTCCTTCACACCCTCACCAGCATTTGGTGTTGTCAATGCTATGGATTTTGGCCATTCTAATAGTGTGCAGTGCACATAATTTTTCTTTAAAAAATGGCTTGTTTATTAATTTTTACATATAATTTCTTTTTTTATTTATTTAAATTCAATTAATTAACATATGCACATAAATTTTTAATAAATATTTGGTAGGGTCACCTGGGTGGCTCAGTCCTTAAGAATCTGCCTTCCACTGGGGTCATGATCTTGGCGTCCTGGGATCGAGCCTCTTGTAGGGCTCTCCACTCAGCAGGGAGTCTGCTTCTCCCTCTCCCTCTGCCTCTCCCCACTGGTAGTGCTCTCTCTCAAATAAATAAAATCTTTAAAAAAAATAATAAAAAACAAATATTTGGTAAATGAATGAAAACTAATGTTCAGTGAAAAATGTAAAATTGTATAAAATGGGATTTCTGTATAAAATGGGATTTCTGTACAAAATCAGTGTAGAAAAAGAACTCTAATGACACACAACCAAGTGGGAAAAGAGGTCATGGGCATTTGTTAAAAACAGCTTTATTGAGGTATAATTTTACATACCCACTGTCTATGTACAGTTCAATGTCATTTATACAGTTGTGCAAATACCACCATAGTCCAGTATCATGGTCACTTTTGTTTTCCCAGTCCATCTTTTCTGTATGGTTAAGGAGGACTTACTCTTTGAGAGGCCTCTTCACTCAAAGTTGGTGGAACTGAACTCTAAAATTACCTATAAAATTACTTCCTAGTCTCATGATCCGAATCTCTCTTCAATTTGACATATGTATCTTTCTAGCACAAAATGGATTTTAAAAGCAGCAGGAAGGTCCTGTGCTACCTTTCGCAGTAAAATGTTAAGGGCTTGAGCAGGTACGATACAGCCTAGATTGTCTGGACGTCCCCAACCAACCTGGGAAGTTGGCCGATGCAGTCCACAGGCTGGGGCCACCATCCTCCGAGAAGTGCCCAGAGAAGGGACTTTCGTTGTATTCACTTAGCTCCCTAAACTTAGCTTCCCTTCGGGAAGAAGCCGACTGAGATCAGCACCAGAATACCCTTCACAGCCCCAGCTCCCAGCGCCCCGCCTATAGCCTCCTACCTGCAGAGAAGCAGAGCAACGACAGCCGGTGCCTCAGGCGGGCCAAGCCCAGCACAGTGGGAGCAAAGAACATGGCTTCATCGTCGGGGTGCGCGATCACTAGGAGGGTCCTGCTTCCACCTCCCGGGACGCCAGCCGGCTCCTGACTCTTCATTCTTTCCCAGGAGTCCCAAACCCAGAGGAACCCCCAGGCTAGGACCGCAGCTCCCAAACATAGAAACCCCACGGCTTCCATCCTCTCCAGGCGGCACTGCGCCTGCGCAGGAGGAAGGCTGCCGCACACCCAGCCTCCGGCGGGAAAACTGCGCTCGCGGAAATTGCGTTCCGAGTTTAAGTCCGTTTTGCCGACCAGAGGCTTAAAACGCTGGGTTCCTGTTGTGGTTTTACAAGGACACCCCCCAACCGTTCTTTATCTAGTTCTACTTTCTGCAGCATCTACGACGTCTTTTTGCCTTCTCGATTTCGAGACGACTCCCTTGCCGTCCAGCTTTCTAGCCTTGTCCTTATAGTGCCATGGGTTTAAAAAGAAGCGTTTGAAAATACCCGCCCTCCCTATCTTGAATTCCCTCCTCTCCATTCACCATTTTGTAAATCATTTGTTAAAACCTGAGACTTTCTCGTAATTATTTGGCTCGCCCCTTTATCCGGATGAACCGACTTTGTTTATCCTTCATTTTGGCATGTGGAGTGGTGGCTCCTCTGAAGGAAAAGCACGCGGTTACGAGGAACCGTCCAGTGATTTCTCTAGAAGAGTAAGGCTGAGAGAGCGCACTTCGTAGTCGCGAGAGCCACGGGCTCCTCCGACGGGTGACTCTAGATTAAGGAAAGACATCACGGACAAATCAGCATCACCTGACATGTCAGTGAAGTCCCGCTGCGAATTACAGCCGCAGCCCTGGAAACTATCTTGGGTAGGTCGACGTGCAGCCCTCCGGCTCCCAGCACTGGGGACCTGACTTCCCTCCCCGCAGCCCGGGCCCGAGGAGGCGGCGGCCATGGTGCCGCCGCGCCGCGGAGGGGTCTCAGGCCCTTCCCTTTCCCACGCCCCGGGGAAGGCCCCAAGCGCGCGGGAGCCGGCCGGCTCGCGGCGGCCGCCCCGGCCCGAGTGCGCGATGGCAGCGCGCTGTGTCCGGCCGGGCACAGCGCGGCCCCGGCCCCGTCTCCGCTCGAGGGGACCGCCGCCGCCAGGCCGAGGGGAGAGCCGAGGGGACCAGGCGCGGGGCGACCCAGGAAGCTCGGCCGAGGTAGGAGCCGCGTTCGGCCAGCGGAGGGAGTCGATCTCCCAGCCCTCCGGAAGGAGGAGGAGCCGGCGCCGGAGCCGTCTTAGCGGCGGCCGCCGGACCCGGGGGGGAGGGAGAGGGGTTGAGTCAAGATGGCGGCCAAGGTGGCGAAGCAGCAGCGGCGGCGGCGGCGGCGGCTGGAGTGAGCTCCCAGCTCGCCGCGCCGAGCGAGGTCCCGGGGTAGGGACGCGCGCCGGGGCCGCGTCCTGCTCCTCAGGCCCGGGGGCGCGCCGGCTACCACGCTCCGCCAGCTTCTGGTGAGTAGGCCCCGGCGCCCGCAGCCCCGGCCTCCGGGCCCCCCGCTCGCTCCGGGGCTTCCGAGGGCTCCCAGGGCGCCGGCCGCGGGAGCGGCTTCTCCGCCCGGCGAGGGGCGTCGCGGGCCCGGTAGGTCGGGTCCCGCCGCAGACGCCCAGCCTCTTCCCCTCGGCCGCCCGGGGCGAGTCGGGCGCGGCGGGGAGCTGGGGCTGGGCGAGTGGAAGAGGCTTATGGAGTTTGGAGGAAGAATGGGCTGCGGCCGGACTGGTGCCCTGTGGGGAGGGGGCGTGCGGAGTCCTGCGGGCCGACCGAGGGAGCCCGGGAGGGCCGGGTGAGCCCAGGTGGGGCCGGCGCAGGTGGCGGGCCTGGGCGCACTCTGAGGCGGAGTTGGTGGCCGTCTTGGGAGTGTGGAAGGGCTTAGGGAGGGTGACAGCGATGGACAAGTGAGTGAAGAGCAAACTAGTTCACCTTCTGAGCAAACCACTTCGGGGTGTAATGGCGAAGGGTGGGTAGTGGTGGAGATGGCAAAGATCGGAACCCTCTACCTTCTGCCTTTTATTATTGGTGTTTGGGTGAAGTCAGTGAATTCTCATAGAGGAAGAGGGATTTGGGAAACTGTAATTGAGAAACCGGTCTTAATGGAGAGCAGACTGAATTCTTCGATTGGACTGGATTAGGTGTAGTCGTTATTGGAGGTGGACGTGGGACTAAGTGGTATTTGTGGAAAGTGTTTGCTCAGGAAGCGTCAGTTTTCTTCTACTGGTGTTGCATGCCACGGCGCCACTTCAACAGAGTTAACCTTGGAGAGCAGTGGTACAGGTAATTCTAATCTTTGGGATTAGTGTATTCACCTGCATCAGATTTGCTTCCCTAATCGTATCCTAATTAATATTGAAATTTGCGTTCCTTGTGTGCGTCGTGGTGAGGCAATGGTGAGAGGCGGAACACTGAGCCAAGAGCAACAGGCCCGGGATTTTAAAATGCCCACAAATATTCATTCATTCGTTCAGCATATCTTGATCAATAGCTGCTGCCAATAGGTCACCTGGGATTGTCCTTTCGATAACTGAAGAGCCCTTGGCGTTATTTAATTTTTAATAGTTTAAAAAATGTCTTAATGTATCCTTTCATAAAGATATTTATTGGATGAACCAAGTAGCCTGGGCTCAGGAGCAGATAGAACGATTTTAGAATCTTATTTAGAAATGGGTAAAAATTACCGAAGAAATAAACATAAGTTGTTGGAGGAAGAAACAGTGTTTGCATTCGCTTATTCTGTTAGATCCGGTGGAAGCTTATTTATTTATTTTAATATTTATAGTACACAGTTGCCTTCCCTTGCTTGAAGCACACCTGTCAATGGAAGTCAAGGTTAACACACGTATATATAAATGTGCACATACTTACATATATACATAAGGATGGGATTACTTGCAATACCAAAATACTCTTTCCTTTTGCAAAAGGCTTGCCATATGTTGAACTACTCCCCCAGAGAAAATACAATACAAAGAGTCCTGATTCTTCCTTTTACTATGTAACATTTTGGAACATTGGTCAACCTTTCTGTGCTTCCGTTTCCTCATCTATGATAGTAGGAAAACATCCACTCTCCTCGGGTTGGCTGCTGTGATCCTAAGAGAGTTAATAGTTATGAAATTGCTTTACACAGGTAGAAAGGGTTATGTTTCTGTGAGGTAGTAACAACTTCCTTTGCACTCCTGAATTGCTTATCTGCACCTCTCCCATGGCATTCACACTTTCTACCTTGTATTTAGGAACCAGTTTTATCTACTCTTGAGATCAGGATAGGCCCTTCTCAGATTTTATCTTTACGGTTAAGGCACCATGTAGGATTTTATTTTCTGTGTAGAATATTGACACTGCAAATGTTTGTTGAATGAATAAACATTGTATTCTAATTAGAAAAATGTATTCACATTACAACTTAACCTGAATAGGCCTGTTACCTACTATGACATGTATAGCTGTGATTCCCTCCATGGCCCCTGAGGAAGATGTATTTTTAACTGAATGCCTTGTTGAATTTAATCAGATAGTAAAACTTTAAGTATTTGGTATGCTCACATAATTTTTTAAAAGAAAGTCCTTGAAAATAACTTACGTTTCGTTGAATTTAATTGAGTAAAAGTTGGTTCCAAAGCTAGGTAAATGTAGTCAAGTTTTTGTAAGCTTTTTTTTTTTTTTTTTTTTTTCAAATTTGGGAAGTGGTGAGATTTTCTTGCCATTACTGCAGTAGGAAGTAAAGGCTTTTGAATAGGCCAGGGGTTGATGTAGGTAAATGTCAGGCTATTTGTTACTCAGTTTTTTGTTTTTGTTTTTGAATGTTTTGTTACTCAGTTTTAATTGTATTTTGTGATCTGTCTTAATTGCAAGTTCCAATTCTTACTGATGCCTGGGAATTGTGGAGGTCCAGCGTACTTAGTTACTTCTGTTTCTTCTCTTCAGACGTTGCATTTTACTAGAATACCTTGCAAAGAAGTAATAAAGATTGACCAGAATTTATTTTCTTTGGATTTATTTGTTGATTAGAAATTCATATGTAGTTCATTCACTTGTTCAGCTGGTGTGATGTGCCTTTTATGTTCAGGGTACATTACTAAATGCTGTAAAGGTACAAAGTTGAGCAGATCAATTAAGTACACAAATAAGGCAGTCTCTAGATTGCCTGATATTTTGTCCTTTTCAGGTCTGAGGATGCAAGAAGTACATTTAGATTGATGGTTAAGAAAACAGTTGTTTTTTTTTTTTTTCCCTGTCAGGACTTCCTAGGAGTATTGAAAAGCTATGAAAAGCTTCTGTCATGTAGCAATAACTGTATGTAGGACATCTGTTTTTTATTTGGTATTCTTGTGGTGGTGGTTTTCCTTGAACATTTTTACTGTTCTTCTACCATTTTTTTCTACCCCAGAAGCTTGTGTGGTCAAAATATTACTTGGATAGTCTTCAGATACAGCATACTTATTTTTTGTTTGTTTGTTCTCTTTGCATTTGAGAGTGAGACCATACAAAGCCATGTTAATGTTTCTGTGGAGTTCTTCATTTGGATTCTTCCGTGTATACTACTGTTACTTTTACTTAAAAGTGATCGCAAAAAAAAAATTTTTTTTTAAATTGGTTAAACTAAAATGCTAATAATTTATAGAATTATAGGATCTAGAGTCATAGATGATCTAGTCTTATTTTCCTCGTGAATAAGCTGAAGGTCACGGAAGTGAAGTGATTTGCCTAAATTGTTGCAGTTGGCCAGTGGTAGAATCCAGTCTTCCGACATCCAGTGTCGGACTCATTCCAGTGTCGGACTCATTCCATTACACCATCTCATCCATGGGATGATTCAGTGTGATGATTGACAATTAGAACAAAAATCGGGGTGGATGGGGAATGAGAGATTACTTGCTCAGCTTAGGTATTGAGTTTATCTTAACTTTAAATTTCCTCAATGAAAATATAGTTTGAAAAAAATTAGTATTGATCTATATCAGTAATATGATCCCTGGGAATTATTTGGTTTGCTTAATTTTTAATCTGTGATGAATATCTTCTTAAACGAAAATGTCTTTGAGGTTATCTGGACCTAGTGATATTTCTTGGAATTGAAGTATTAACAATAATAGAAATTGTATTATGTCAATGGTTAGGAACTTCTGAGACCCAAATAGGTTAAATTATTTTATAAAATAGCTATTGCTGGTTTTTCTCCCTTTTTCTTTTTTCTTTTCTTTTCTTTTCTTTTCTTTCTTTCTTTCTTTCTTTCTTTCTTTCTTTCTTTCTTTCTTTCTTTCTTTTTTTCAAAAGATTTTATTTATTTATTTGGGATAGAGCACAAGCAGGAGGGTGGATGGGCAGAGGGAGAGGGAGAAGCAGGCTCCCCACTGAGCAGGGAGTCCGATGCAGGGGCTGGATCCCAGGACCCCGAGATCATGACCTGAGCCTAAGGCAGACGCTTAACTGACTGAGCCACCAGACACCCTTGCTTCACTTACTTTCAAACTTATGGATTGTTTTTTTTAAGTATGAAGGACTTCAGTTGTTAAAAGCTTAGATAAATAGCGTAAATATGAACTGTGTTCTTAATGCTATGTTGAAAAGAGTACATGTAGTATTTAGTTTTCTATAGGTACTTATGCCATAAAATTTATTTTAAAGAAAGAAGCATATTGTTCTTCTTCAACTGATATCCTCACATGAGTACTGAAGCATGTCATATTTATTCCATTTGGGCTGTTAGATAATATGTCTGTTTGGCCTAATGTGCCATACTTCTGAAATCTACCACATCTAAATTCTGCCTATTTTTTGAGGGTTTAATCACATATTACTTCAGCCAGGAAGTCTCCCTCCTACTCCCTCTTTTCCAAAGATGTGTATTTCTCATTTTGGAAGTTCTTAATGCTTTACTTATGCCTCTACTATAATATCATAGTTATTTATGTACATGTCCATTTAGTCCCTGCTAGACCATAAGCCCGTTGTGGGCATGTCTGTATCTCCTATCTACCCCGACTCGCAAAATAACACTATACCCGGGAAGTGTGTAATAGAAATTTGTTAAATGCTTGAAAAACCTAGCTGCCGGAGATACTTGGTGCTGTTGTCGCAGAGGCCGGATTGATACACGCATGGGAACTTGATGAATAGTTTATGTAAATTTAAAAACAAATTTACCAGTATCAGCGAGAGAAAAAGTATAATCCGTGAATTATCAAAACATTTAAAAAATATTTTTGTCAGTTTACTGGGATTTTGGGGAGAAAGAGAAAGTAAGGATGGGATTGGTTCATCTGGCTGTATTTCCAGATAATGTTAGAACAAGAATATGTTAGTATATATATGGGGAATTTTGGAGTAGTTTCAGTGGTTAGAAAAAATTGTGAATCAGGAATATGGAATAGTTTGTTTATATGATTATTGAAGAATACCTTTGAAGGGTTCCCTTCGAAAGAATAGTACTGATTAGTTTTATATCAAAAATTAAATCTTTAAGTAGACTAGTCAAGAGCAAAGGAAAAGTCAGGATGACCAAATTATTTTGATTCCCCCCATCCACTGTCTACTTGAGGAATAAAACTTGGGCTGGGTTTTTTGTTTTCATTTTTGTTTTTATTTGGGTATATATGAATAAACTGATATCAAACCAGAATAAGTTGAGATTACATTTTTCTAGGAAAATTTGACACTTGGTTTTGCTTCGAGGGTCCCCTCTCTGGTTACAGTTCACCTCTCCCCCCATACTTCTGTTTAACTGACAGACCCTTCTTGACATTTGTGTTGTCGTGGACAGAGTAATTTGTTTTAGGCAGCTCATTTCCTTTGGCAATAGCGTGTAGATTTGTATAACTTGGAAATATTTGTTTTAAATTGTAATCATCATGTCTTTGAACTCCTGTTCAAAGACGTTTAACTTTGTATTACGTTTGATTAGGTTCTTTTAATTCAGTTTTGAATTACAATAACTTTTATGTATTTGGAATGAAACCAAAACTTGTGCTTTCTAGGAGTTACAGCCTAAAATATACACAGTGTAAATATACCAGATGTAGGGAGTATATAGTCCATTAACTCTATGTGTGTGTGGGTGTGTATGTGTTGGGGGGAAGAGGGAGGGAGGGAGGGGAAGAGGGAACTGAGCAGAGCAGGAGGGGAAGAGTAGAAGGAGAAGTGCTGTATATTCACACAAAACCATTTCAATGAGTGAAGGAGGATGTGTTATTTTAGAATCTTTGTCTTTCATCTATTATAAGTAATATGTTGTTTTACAGAAGTATAATATAGAAGTATATAAAGAAGTTGAAAGTACCACTTCCTAGATATAATCTTCTAAGTGTTTGTTGCATATTCTTTCAAAAAAAAATTTTTTTTTGGTGTGTGTAATTTCCTGTATTACAGGATCATAATATATTGTTCTTTTATGTACTACTGTTCCATGTTGGTATATTTAGAGCTACTTCTGTCATTAATGGCCACATAGTATTCTGTTTATGAAAATACCATGATTTGTTTAATCAATTTATGGCTACTAGTGTTTTTTGTTTTGTTTTCAGAAAAACAAAGCTGAGGTGAATTTTTTGTGTGTGTTTATTTTGTGTACTTGTGCAAGCAGCTGTGTAGGATAGTTTCCGGAAGTGGAGTTGCTGTTACCTGAATAGTATGGGTTTGGAAAGATATCGATACAAGTGTGTCAGTATGGTCCAAACCCTGGCCAGTACTGGATGTTACAAATGAAAACATCTTGACAGTTTCAGAAGTGGGGGCGGGGGTAGTGATTCCGCTTGGCCTTTTATCAAATACTACAGAGGTTGGAATGTTTTTATGAGGGAAGTTGTATTTCTTTTATAAATTGCCCGCTTTTGGTTATTTTTGGATGAAGTTTTTGGTCTTTTTCAGATTGATCTGAAGAGCTCCTTGTATATTAAAGTATTTACTTTTTCTAACACACGCACTATCTCCACCCCCAGCTATTCTTTTGTGTGTTTGTTTTTGAGAGAGAAAGAGACAGACAGAGAGGCAGGGGGAGGGGCAGAGGAAGAGAGAAGCTTAAGCAGGCTCCATGTCCAGCACAGGGAGGCTTAGGCTTGATCTCATGACCCTGAGATCATGACCTGAGTCGAAATCAAGAGTCAGACACTGACTGAGCCACCCAGGTACTTCTCTTCTGTGTTATTATGTAGTCAGATATACCCAGTCCTGCTCTGTGCTGGCTGTGTGACCTTGGGCACATTACCTACCCTCCCTAAGCCTTAGTTTCCTTATTTTTTGTATTATTATTATTATTATTATTATTATTTAAAGATTCTATTTATTTGTCAGAGAGAGAGAGAGAGAACGCGCACAAGCAGGGGGAGCGGCAGGCAGAGGGAGAAGCAGGCTTCCTGCTGAGCAAGGAGCCCAATGCAGGACTCAATTCCAGGACCCTGGGATCATGACCCGAGCCGAAAGCTGACGCTGGACTGACTGAGCCACCCAGGTGTCCCAAGTTTGCTTATTTTTAGATTGGAGATAATATAAAATAACATTTAGCACAGTGGTTGACACATAGTAAGTAAATAATAAATGTTAGCTGTCTTCATTAGTAGTCCATAAATGGCTTCTGGGTTTCATGCTCTACTTAGAAAGACGTCCTTACTCTAAAATTTAAAATATTCACCCATTGATTAAACTAAAAAAGTAATGTGAGGAATATTATTGTACAGCATGCTACTCTGCTTGTTTTTTTTTTTTTTTTTAAAGATTTTATTTATTTGACAGACAGACAGCCAGCGAGAGAGGGAACACAAGCAGGGGGAGTGGAAGAGGTAGAAGCAGGCTCCCAGCGGAGGAGCCCGATGTGGGGCTCGATTCCAGAACGCCGGGATCACGCCCTGAGCCGAAGGCAGACGCTTAACGACTGAGCCACCCAGGCGCCCCTACTCTGCTTGTTTTAAAGAGGAAAAATAATGTATACATATTTGCTTGTATGTTATGGGATATTTCTGAAATGAAACCCAAGAAACTGGTAATGGTGGTGGTTGTAAGAACTGAGTGACTGAGACATAAAAATGAGAGGAAGACTTTTGACATATGACTTTTTGTATTTTTTAGACAAAGAAGTCCCAGATTTTAATTGAACTTTAATTTTTTTCCTTTTCTTTCCTCTTTTTTCACTTCTAATTTTTTTTTGATCCATCTGGAACTTATTTCCGGGGTAGGAAGTGAGGTAGAGATATATTTTGGGGGAGTATATGTGTGCATGTTTTCTCCCCCGTTGTGTGAGCACCGTTTAGTGAATAATTCATCATTTACCCCACTGATTAGATTCACAACTTTTGTCATTTACTAAATACGTTTGGAACTGTTTCTAATTTATTTAATGTTCTTGATCTCCTTTAAATTGCTGTTGTTTTATAATTTTATTATTTATTTATTTATTTATTTAAAATCAGAGAGAGTGAGCACAAGTAGGGGGAGTGGCAGGCAGAGGGAGAAGCAGGCTCCCTGCTGAGCAGGGAGCCCGATGTGGGACTTCATCCCAGGACCTTAGGATCATGACCTGAGCTGAAGACAGCTGCTTAACTGGATGAGCCACCCAGACATCCCTTATTATTGTATAAAAAGATTTACTTATTTATTTCGGTGAGAGAGTGCGTGAGGGTACACGCGTGCTGGGGGTGGGCAGACGAAGAGGGAGAGAGAACTCCAAGCGGGCTCCCTGCTGAACATGGAGCCTGATGTAGGGCTTCATCTCACCATGACCTGAAGTGAAACCAAGGGTTGAGTATTTAACAGAATCACCCAGGCGCCCCTGTTTTACGATTTTAATGTTGATGGGGTTAGTCCCCTGTTCATTACCCGTTCCCCCCCCCCCAGACTTTTACAATTCTGGTACATATATTCTCCCAGATAAACTTTAGAATTATTCTGTGAAGCTCAATAAGGTATTTTGCTGAGATTTTTATGGGTAATACTGAATAGTGTTTAGAAATATCGAATTTATAGGTTAATTTTGGAAGATTGTATGTACTTCCTCTGCTTTTGTTCAAGTAGACTTGTTTACGTTCTTCAGTAGGTTTTCAAATTTTTCAGATAATTTCTATCCATTTCTTCTTTTATTCCAAAAATATGGTAGGTAATCAAACAGTTTATATTCTATTGGGGCAGGACAGAGTATAATGAAGTAAAACAAATCCATTTCAGGTTGAGATTATAAGGGGAAAAAAAGGCTTATGTGGTTGAGAGTAACTGATGGGAACCCACCTTATAGGTGGTTGGGAAAGGCCTTTCTGAGGAGATGACATTTGAACTGAAAGGGTCAGTTTGATGAGGAGTCAGCCACTCGAATGAGCCAGGAAGAGCATTCCAGGCAGAGAGTAAAGAAGGACAAAGGCCTGAGGCAAGGCAGGTCCTGGCGCAGGATGAAGGGACTGGAAGGAAGCTCATGTTGCTGGGGCCCACTGAGCAATCTGGAGAGGAAGCAGGCCAGATCAGGTGGGGCCTTGTGGGCCATAGTGAGTAGTTGGGATTTTATTTGAAGTGCATGGTAGCCCCCTGGGGAGTCTTAAGCAGAAGAGTGACATGCTCTGATTTATGGTTTAAAAAGATCATATAGCTTTTTGAGTGGAGAGAAGTATTGAAGTGGGAAGTCCTGTTAGGAGTTTTTTGTAGCAAGAGGTAAGGGTGGAGGTAGTGGAGATGGAGAATTATGGGAGGCTTGGGGTGGGTGTGTGGAAGGAAGAACAGGACTTGCTATTGGAATGGGTGTTGTTGAGAGCTAAGCGCTGTTAGGTGCCGGGAAGGTCACGTGAGCAAAACAGAGACTGTCCCTGCCCTCACATGTGTCTGGTGGCTTTGTTTTTTGTATAGAATTCAATAAATGTTTTAAGTCAGTTGCTTTTTCTCTACCTTATTGTGGTATATGCCTTAGAAGTAGTCTGTTCATTAGCCTTGTTATTTGCTTCGTAACCTTTAGCACTCTCTGTTAGTGGGTCAAAGGGAAGGCAACACTGTATAATCTTTAAGAGATCTGTCTCTGAGTTAAAAAAAAAATTACTGTGGGGAAGTTACTAAGGCTCTTGAAAGCCTTAATTAGGGATAATAATGGAACTAGTGTTTTAGGTGAGCTCCTTGCAGGCCAAGCCTACTACATAACAAAGGCTCAATAAGTGGTAACTTGAAAAATTATTCTTTGTAGTTATTGTCCTACCAATTAATTCTGCAATATATTCATTTCTTATAGTTGCTGGAGTGAATATTGCTCAGAGAATTAGTTCAGTATAGTGCAGCTGTGCACAGAGTTCTCGGTTCTGAGTTGTCTACTGCTGCTGTCTTTGGAAACTTCTCCTTCCTCACTTTATGTACGGTGAAAGTAGCATCCCCCCCCCCCCAAGTTCAAGAGTTGTTTATTGAATGCCTGTATTCTTAGATTAATCAAATAATTATGCCCTTATTAATGTGTTTCTTTCAATATCATACTTGATTGGGGGTGGGATAGTTGAACCTGAAAGGCCTTTTTTCTTTAGCTCCCATTCATCTTTCTTCTAAGTGACATGTTCAGAAGAGCCTACAAGTAAAACAAATACCTTGTTAATGGCATTCCCCCAGAGTAGCTCCTTTGTTTGTTTGTTTAAGGGAAGAATGCTTTAGTTTTACAGGAGAAATGTTACTCCTGAGTTCGACACCTCTCTGATCTCTTACAAATTACAGAATCCTCTTAGGTGATTTCTAGGGTTTCTGCTCGAGACTGGCCTCTGAGATGGGCTAAGGAGGTCTGCTTTCTTTTTCTCTTTTTAAAAACTATTTTATTTATTTAATTGAGAGAGAGTGCGTGAGAGTAAGAGCACGAAGGGGGGTGGGGGCAAAGCAGGGGAGAGGGAGAAGCAGGCTTGGGGCTCCATCCCAGGACCCCAGGATCATGACCTGAGCTGAAGGCAGATGCTTAACTGACTGAGCTGCCCAGGCGCCCCAGGAGGTCCGCTTTCTTTAAGTCATGGCCAGTCTGGAGAGTCTTAGGTAGCTGGGATAACCGAGGAGGGTGGTCCTTAGCCTCTCCTTGCTTAAAGTACTTTTGGATTTTGACTAGAGCTGGGCTGCTTTATGAGAATTAGTATGACCTGATTTGTCTCAGTTTAATAACTGTATTTTGTCGTCTGCAGTATCACAGAAGCCATTCTCCTATCCCATACTTTTGTATCAAAGGGTTTTATTCTTTGATCATTTAAAAGAAAATTGAATTGTGTATTTTGTCGGGTCCTTTTTCTGCTTTGGTAAAATATGGGCTTCTCCTCTGTTGTGACCCTTAGTGGATTCATTCCTGCTTATCTGAAGAGGCATTTGCAGTCCCGCCACAGTGAAGTATATTTTTAGCTATTTTTTCCAAGATAGCTTAGGCCACCTTGAAAACCTATCCAAGTACATTTTGGTTATGCAAAGATTGTAGGCCAAAAGCCAGGAGTTCCTGGTGAGAGAGAATTGGATTTTTTTGGGGGGGAGGGGATTATATTTGAAATTTTGTTGCAATAGAAGTTTCCTGTTGAGTAAATTGATGTGTGTCTTTTTTACTTTAATATGGGAAGGGATTTAAGTAGACAAATTTCATTTTACTACATTTTATTGCCTGTTTACAAAACATAGGAGGCTAGTTTGGGGTTTATTCATAAAATTCAGATGAAATGTGGGGCGCCTGGGTGGTTCAGTTTGTTAAGCATATGACTCTTGATTTCGTCTCAGGTCATGATCTCAGGATCATGTGATTGAGCCCCGCGTCAGGCCGTGAGCTGAACGTGGAGCCTGCTTAAGTTGTCTCTCTCCGACTCCCCCCGCCCCCCTTAAAAAGAGATGAAATGTGCTCTTCTCACTTATAATAATGACATCTAGTTTTAGTATATTCTCATCCTACAGTACTTTTATATGTGTTTATGTTATGAGGGGGTTGTGCATAAACCTTCGGGTTTCATAAAAATTCATGAGTGGGGAATGTAACGAACCCTAAGGTAATGAGTTTTGGTGCTAAGGACCGAACTTAAAATTTGAAACTGCCACTTAAGGTCTCCTTTTGCCCTTCAGCCTTAACTTTAAACTGGATTTTTGTAAGAGGTATCTTGGTGAGCCCTGACTGCAGTGAATGCAGAAGGCAGGACTTGGGGGGGACTGAAAAGGTAGCTTGCGAAGATCCCCATTCTCACTGAATGGGAGTATTTCTCTTCTGTGGATTTTATACGTTTGGCTTCCACATAAGATGTTTAAGGAAAGAGTCCGGTTAAAAACCAAAAACAACTATTGCTCTCAACTATTGCTTTATGTCTCATGAGTAAGTTTTGAGGAAGGAAGTCATAGTGGTCTCCAAGCTGCCCCTCTTGTGGCCAGGAGTAGGGTCTGCTTTGACCCATAAATCTGTATGCCAGCGAGGGCTAATCTCTGATTTTGCTGATGTTTTCTTGCCACCTGTGTTGGGCTGATAGTACCTGACTCTATTTTATTTTTGAGATATTCAAGTTAAACTTTACTGAAATCACATCACAAAACTAGGATATCATGAAGGATTCCTGACAAAGGGGAACATGGACGAATCATATTTGAGTGACATTGAATTCAGGTGTTGAACTCAGGATTCATCATTGCTGAAAACTAAAAGAAAATGCAGACACAAACAACACCAATATTACATGGATGTCTCATTATGTAGACCACTGTTGGAAAAAATTTGGATGACCTTGAGCTAAGATCTTTCCTTTTGCCTCTCCATTCCATTTATAGCTTTATTTACTTCAGATGTCTGAGTTGGGAGGAGAGCTCAGAGATAGATCATGTAAGCATTTCTTTTTTTTTTTTTTTCCTTTAGATTTTATTTTTAAATAATCTCCACACCCAGTGTAGGGCTTGAACTTAGAATCCTGAGATCAAGGGTCGCAAGCTCCACTGACTGAGCCAGCCAGGCGCCCCAGATCATGTCGACATTTCTTAGGGGTGCAGAGCATAATTACTTGGAAAACATTTATAAAATATTTCTGAACACTCATATTGTGAAATACTCTATAGCAATAGAAAGAATGAAGAAGCTCTTTATAGCCTCATGAGAATGATTGCTATATTGAGAATGATATATTAAGTAATAAAAGCAGGCTATAGAACAGTGTATATCTGCTGTACTACCATTTATGTAGGGAGGGTGTGTGTGTGTGTGTAGGATATTTCTAAAGGATACTTGAGAAACTAGTAACCTTGGTTGCCTTCTGGAAGGACAGCTGGGTAGGAGCTGGGGGACCATGGTGAGAAGATTTTTCTCTTTGTCTTTTGTGAGTACTTTTATAATACCTATTTCCAAAAACAAAGCAAATACCACCACCACCAAGAACCTCATGTGTTGGCTTTCCCCCTTCCACCTGGAACACGTGCAGGTGTGTAGGAGGGGAATGCTGACCAGGTAGTTCTAATGTGCGGCCTGTTGCACTGCTGCGGTAAATACCTTCTGTGTGTAAGTACGGTACGTGAGTGTCTTCAGAGTGTGGACCAAAATTGCTGGGTTGTAATGGGACGGCATTTCAGATCAGCGTGGAAAGATAGACATGTTCAATAAGGGTTTTGGTGGGATACTTAGCTATTAATTAGTAAAGAAAATACAACTAGATCCCTACCTTACCATTTTTTTTGGAAAAAAAATTTAGGTGATTAAGGAGCTAAATATACCTTAAAGGAGCTAAGAGGGGAATGTAGAGAATACTTTTTTACTTTGGGGTAGAAAAGGTCTTCAGAAATGTGAGACAAAAATACTTGTAACATAAAGGTAGAAAAGGGATTAAAAATTTTAGTGTGATTTTAGGTGATTAAGGAGATAAATATATATATGTGTGTGACACACACGCACACACACACACACCTTAAAGGAGCATAAGAGAGGAATGTAGGGGATATTTTTTTTACTTTGGGGTAGAAAAGGTCTTCAGAAATGTGAGACAAAAATATTTGTAACATAAAGGTAGAAAAGGGATTAATATTCAGAATACAGAGGGAGATATTGCAGTTTTAAGACAGGTACCAGCAAAACCACATGCTGATTTCCCCCTGCCCATTCTCTGGCCTCTACCCCTACCACCCTCTCTCATTCTCCTTACGCCTCCTTGCTTTGCCTTAGGGCTTCTGTGGTTCCTCTCCAAGGATTGCTCTTGTCTCTTCTAGCTAGCTAGGGTAGCTAGCTCTTCCTTCTCATCTTTCAAGCTTTGGCTCAAAAGTCATCTTAGAATATAATTTGTTATCCAAACTGGGACAGTTTTGAGAAGGAAATGGAGCATAATTAATAGTTGCACTGGGACAATAGCTGTAAATTGGGTCTGTTTCAGGAAATCAGGGCATAGGGTCATCCTAGCTGAGATTGGCTTTCTATGATCACCCCATCAGAAATGTCTCCCTTATCCCTTCTCTCCCATCCTGTATTATTTATAGCACTTCGGTTCACGTATTATCTCGTGATTATTGTCTAGGTCACTTCACAATAAGACGGCATATCTCAGTCATCATTCTATGCCAGTGTTTAGAACCATGTTGGTACATAGTAGTGTACTCAATAGATATTTGTTGGCTCTATGACATTTCTGCCTTTGGTCTTAAAATCTTGTCAAGATATGATAGATATACTTGACAAATTGGATAAAAATGTTATATACAAATCATACTTTTATAAAACAGTGTTCTCACATATGTGGACTTTTTGTGGCATACTCTACATTAAATTTCCCATTAGCTAAACATTTTAAAGAATGATTTTCTAAGCTGATGTATTGGATGTTTAGGACAGTTCCTTGAGGAACATTCTCAGGCATTCATCTTCGGGTATCTCTGTATTGAATAATGAATTCCTAGAAGGTGGTATAGGATGTGTGTATTTTCAAGGCTCATGGTGTATATTGCCATCCTTCTTCAGAGAGCGATTTGTACCCGTTTTACATACACACTGGTAGTCTGTAAGAGAGTGCTTTTTTTCCTCCAGACCTTCACCGTTACTAGGCATGATTTTTAATGTTTTGCCAGTTTGTCTGGGAAAAATGATTTTGTTTTATTTTTCTGTGATTATTGATGAAGTTGATGTCATTAATTTTATTTCCTTTGCTAATTCCATGTTTCTGTCATGTCTTATGTTTCTGTTGTAATCATTTTTTTCCTTATTGATTTGTAAGAAATAAATATATGCGTTATATCAAAATTTTGCTATTTTACTTTTTCTATTTTGTTTTCTTTTTTAAAAAAAATGAATATTCTTTTTTTTTTTTAAAGTAAGCTCAACATCCAATGTGGCGCTTGAACTCAGGACCCTGAGATCAAGAGTTACATGCTGTATTGACTGAGCCACCCATGCACCCGTACCTTTTTTAGCTTGTAGTTTGCTGTTTTGAGGTGTCTTTGCTGTACAGAAACAATTTATACATATATATATGTGTGTGAGTATATATATATATCTACATGTATATATGTGTATATATGTATTTATTTATTTTGTAAGTCTAAGAGATCAGTCTTATTGTTTGTGTTTTTGGGGTTGTGCTTAGGATGTCCTTCTCTGTCCTTAGTTTATGTATGTATTTTTTTTTTCTTTTAAAGATTTTATTTGTCAGAGAGAGAGCGCACAAACGGGGAGTGGCAGGCAGAGGGAGAAGCAGGCTCCCCACTGAGTAAGGAGCCTGATGCAGGACTCGATTCCAGGATCCTGGGATCATGACCTGAGCTGAAGGCAGACGAGAGAGCCACCCAGGCGTCCCTATATATGTATTTCTTTCAGGCTTTTTGAAAGTACTGTAAGTGTTACCTGTTCCTTTAAAGGACCTCAGATGGGAAATCACTTTGAGAATATTAGTGTCCTTACTTTTTTTTTTTTTTTTTGGCTTTATCCTAAGAGTCCAGGAACAAATTAAAGGGAAAAAAGCAAATAGTAATTTCTGTAATGTGAGCTCTCCAAGGGAAAATTTAGGCAGAAACCAGAGACTGGATGCAGTCTCTAATACTTTATCTCAGCAAAAAGATGTCTTTGCTTATAAGATAAGATTATTTACCTGTAAGATTAAAGAAAAAGTGCTGCTAATTAGACCATAAAATGCCATTGGTTGTAGGATACTTACTGAGTTTAGATTTTTTAAGATACGGACACACGTGGGTATTAGAATCCATGAAATGTGGCATATGTTAACTTGGACTGCTGCACAATCATTTTTACTTTTATTTTTTATTTTTTAAAGATTTTATTTATTTGGAAGAGAGAGAGACAGTGTGTGAGCATGAGCTGGGGGAGGGACAGAAGGAAAGGGAGAAGCCCACTTCCTGGTGAGCAGGGAGCCGGATGTGGGGCTGGATCCCAGGAACCTGGGGTCATGACCTGAGCCAAAGACAGATGCTTAACCGACTGAGCCACCCAGGCGCCTCTCATTTAAAAAAAAAAAATTTAAGGTTTGTGTGTGTGTGTGTGTGTTTTAAAGTAATCTCCATACCCAACATGGGGCTCAAACTCAAAACCCCAGGATGAAGAGTCGCAGGGCTCTTCTGACTGAGCCAGCCAGGTGCCCCTGTGCAATCATTTTTAAATCTTGTGGTTGCTTTGTATAGTTTTGTTTGTTTTGGGGTTGGTAATTTTTTAAAAACAGCTTTATTAAGATACAATTCATATACCGTGCAATTCATCCATTTAAAGTAATGGTTTTTAGTATATTTAGAGATATGTGCAAACATTACTACAGTCAATTTTAGAACATTTTTATCACCTCAAAAAGAAACTCCAGTACAATGGAATATTATTATTCAGCCCTAAAAAGGTTGGTAATTTTGGTATATGCTACCACATGGATAAATCTTGGAGATACTGTGCTAAGTGAAATTACCCGATCAGAGAAGTCCAGATACTGTTTGATTCCACTTCTGTGAGGTGCTCAGAGTAGTCTGATTCATGGAGACAGAAACTAGAATGGGGATTACTGGGAACTAAGGGGAGGGGGAATAGGAGTTAGTGTTTAATGGATATGGAATTTTAGTTGGGGAAGATGAACAAGTTCTGAAGGTGGATGGTGGTGATGTTACAGAACAGTGTGAATGTACGTGATGCTACACAATTAGACACTTAAGAAGGGCTAAGATGGTGAATTTTATGTGAACTCTACCACAGTAGTTGCTGTTCCTCCATCGCCATCCTACTGGGGTCTCTGAGCGGCCATTAATCTACTTTCTGTCGTGTAGATTTGCCTCTTCTGTATTCAGATGAAAGGAATTGCACAGAGTGTGGGCTATTATGATTGGCTGCTTGTATTTTTGCATAGTGTTTTCAGGGTTTGTCCAAGTTATAGTGAGTACCAGTACTTCATTCTTTTTTGGTGGAATAATGTTCCCTTGTATGGATATACCTGATTTTATTTATCTATTTATTACTTGATGGACATGACATTTGGGTTTTTTCCAAGTTTGTGCAGTTATTTTAGGATTTAACTTGAGCTCTGACAATTCTAAGAAATAAAAACCTACTCCATCTATTCTAAGTAAAGGAGGACTCACTGTAAGACTATGTAGGTAGTTTAACAGGTATCCAAGGTCAGCGTAGGGAGTTCAGCAGCTTCTCATGGGACTGACCCTGGAGCAAAGGCTCAGGAGCCAAGGCAGTTGCTACTGTGTATCCTGGGCCTGCAAGGGCTCTTGGCTCCCCTTGTCTCTGCATGTCTTCTCTAGTTTGTGTCTAGACTCGCATTCTCTGCTCCCTCTGTAACCTCTCTGGCACATGCTTTAGCTCACCTTGACTCCTACTCTGGCTACTTTGCAACTCAGTTCCCTGTAGCTGAGTTTCTCAATTCCACATTCCGGGCGAGGGATCGAAGTGGTACATGCCTTGTGCACTAGGGGAGTTCATTGCTATAAACATAATGTCAGAGCTTCACCTTAACTAGGGGCAGATTCTCCAGAAGGAGTGTGTGCATGGACCTAGGTGTGACTGGCCTTTCTAGGTCACTAATGCTAGTCAATCTAGCATTACTTAATTCTCTAGGCTACTGGTCATCAAACTTGTTGGTCTCAAGAATCCTTTATACTCTTAAAATTATTTAGGACTCCAAAGAGCATTTGCTTATGTGGGTTCTATATGTTGATATTTACCATATTAGCTATTATAGTGGACATTTTAAAGATACTAATTCATGTAAAAATAATGTAAATGTACCATATGCTATTATAAATAACGGTTTTTATGGTAAGTAACTGTTTTCTGGAATAAAACAAAACTTGATGAGAACAGTGGCATTGATTTACATTTTTGCAAACCTCTTTGATATCTGGCTTAAAAAAATAGCTTTATTCTCAAATCTGTTTCTGCATTCAGTCTTGCAGTATATTGTTTTGATTGAAGTTTATGAAGAAAAGCTGATCTCATGCAGATATGTATTTGGAAAAGAGAGGGGTATTTTAATAGCCTTTTTAGATAATTGTAGATATTCTTTGATACCACACCCAAACCGGACAAGTGGCAATTTTTTAAACGTTAATTGCTATGTAGGATCTGAAACCATATCAATGAACTTTTCATATTCTATCACATTAAACTTTTATTGGGTTGTCTTGTACTTTATTTGTAGTAAAATGTCTTATACTTTAAATAAATATTACATTCATGAATAATTTTGTAACATTCTGTATTGGCCATTTGGAAAGTATTGATTCATTGAATTATACAGCTATTTCAAATGTTGACATATTTCATCATGTAATATCAAAAACTCACACTTGTTAGTATCACCACCAGTCTTGCCAGAAAAGTCTTTAATGGTGGGGAAGCTGTCAAGCTCATGGAAGCAGCTAAAAGTTTTTCCAAAATAATAATTTTTACAAATACTGGCAGTTGTTTTCCTTGAAGTGAGAAGCCTACTTTGTTCTTCCTTGAACACTTTCTCATCCTGAATGTCTTCTTAGGCCATTATTTGGGGGGCAGTATTATTTAATGAAGATAATATTTCTTTTGCACAAATGCTTGCCTTATAGGTACTCTGGAATCTTTTTAACAGTTGACTTTTTATAACCCCAAAACTTACACCCATAGATTTTGTTTCTGTAATAAATCACATTTGATTCTCAGACATTTATCCAAAAAAAGGACATTTGTTGAGCATTTGCCATGTGCAGGTCCCAAGCTGAGATTGTCCGTACACCTTTTTACTTTCTATAGCCACTGATGTTGTTTGTGATATATTAAAGAACTTTTTTTAAGTCTACAAGAAAAGACCCATTAATGTTTTTCGAACCCCAATAACTTCTATTATATTAAGTAAATACATGAGAGAAAGCTTTTACTGGTAATTGTGGTTTTATTTATGTAGCTGTAGTTGTAATTTATTAGAAGTACACCCGGTGCTTTAGTTCTTATCAATTCTATTTTTTCCCATCCTGTTTAGGTGGTTTCCTAGAAACATGATTGTTTGTTGGACTTGATCTCACAGCCTGGTGAGGACTTCTTTACTGATAATGTCAAGTTCAGGTTATCCTCCCAACCAAGGAGCATTCAGCACGGAACAAAGCCGTTATCCTCCCCACTCTGTCCAGTACACCTTTCCCAGCACGCGTCACCAGCAGGTAAGGAAAAATACTATGCAGTTGTGTAAGCTGTGTTTGTGTGTGTTTTACTTTCCTGTTTAATACATTTGTTGGTCAGAAACCAAATGTAATTGGTACATCTATTTATTTTAAATGTCAAGAACCATTCTCAAAGATGGGAAGCCAAAGATTAGGGATTACTTTGTCTTAGTATGGCTTTATGCCATATTTCAGGGGGTGAACATGTCTGTTTTTGTTTGTAGGAGTTGTTGATAGAAAAATACCAGTTGTCTAGGGTTTCCAGGTTAAGACCTATGTTTATTGCTCCAAGTTCTGGTTGGATATTAAGCTGGCCAGATAATTTGGCCTTTCTTGAGTGATGGCCAGGATAGGGCCTGTATCTTCTCGGGAGGTTGATGGCAGGAAGATTAAAGAGTGTGTATGCTGATTTACCTGGTGAAAAATAAAACATGAGGTGAAATTATTAGCTCAGAGTGGGCTAGGAACAGGAGTGTAAGAGGTTTGAAGAAAAAAGGGAAGAGGAGGATAAAATGGTCATCTCAGAGAAAAAGAAAGTAAATTTACCAGCAAAACCTGTTCAGTGCTACCAGAGACTCCTTTGAGTGTGGTCATGATTATGGAGTGAGAATGGACATTGTTACCTTGTTCCTATTTTGGGAAACATTCACTTTTCAATATTAAGTATGTTAGTTGAGTGTTTTTATAGCTGCCCTTTTTCAGTTACAGAAGTTGCTTTGTATTGCTAGGTTGAGGATTTTTATCATAATTGGGTGTTGGATTTTGGTTGCGTTGTCCTCTCTCCATCCATGTTCTTTGTCTGAATACTAATTTCCTAGATTATGGTTGCTTCTTTTTTTTTAATTGACTATTTAAATTTATATACAATAAAATTTTATTATATTGTACATTTTGACAGTTCATACACCCATAAAAGCACCCCCAAAAGGAAGAAGTAGAGTATTTCTATCACACCATCCCTTCTCCTCCATCCAGGTCAGTCCTCCTTGCCTACTTTCCACAAACCTCAGCTCCCAGGAAACCACTCTNNNCTTTTTGTCATACCAGATTATACATGTTTTGAGTTTTATATGAACTCTTTTATTTGTGGCTTCTTTTGCTTCCCATAATGTCTTTGAGATTTATTCATGTTCTGGTGCATTCTTTTTATTGCTGTGTATGGATTTACCACAACTTACCTAGTTACCTATTCCAGTTTTTGGCTATTATAAATAAAATTATTCGGAAAACATGTGTCTATGTGTTTGTTTTATCTAATTATATAAAGAAGTATTGCCTTATTAATTGTATTGTTGGAGAGCATGTGTTTTAGTTTTTATCAAGTCCAGTTTATTAATTTTTGTCTTTTATATTTCTTGCTTTTTGTGCGTAGTTAAGAAGTTTTTGCTAAACTCCAGGTCACTAAGACTTTCTCCTATGTTTTCTTCTCTAAGTTTTATAATTCTAGGTTTTACATTTACATCTATCACCTATTTTGAATTAAATTTTGTTTATGGTGTGAGGCAATGATTGAGGTTATTGTTTTGCATACAGCTTTCCAATAGTTCTAGAAACTGGTAAAAAGATTCTTTTTTCCCCACTGAATTGCTTTGGCAGTTTTTCACTGAAAGTCAGTTGACCATATATGTGCAAGTTTGTTTCTCTATACGGTTTTCTGTGTACTGTTCTACTGATGTATTTTGTGTATCTTTAGCTCCATCTATGTATCTATGTAAACAAGCGTGTAGTGTTTTAATAAAGCACTTCACACTGTCTTGGTTATTATAGCTTTATAATAAGTTGAAATTGAGTAGTGTGATTCTTTTCTGAATTGCTGTTTTGAATATTCTAGTTCTTAACATTTCTATATACATTTTAGAATCAACTTGTCAGTTTCTACAAAAAAAGTTGCTTTTTTTTTTTTTTAAGATTTATTTATTTATTTTGAGAGGAGGGGGGCAGAGGGAGTCAGAGAGAGAATCACAAGGAGACTCTGTGCTCAGTGCAGAGCCCGATGCGGGGTTCAATCTCATGACCCTGAGATCACAACCTGAGCCGAAACCAAGAGTCAGATGCTTACTGACTGTGCCATGCAGGTGCCCCTTGCTGAGATTTTGATTGGATTTGTATTGAGTCTAGAGATAAATTTGGGAGAGAATTGACAACGTAACAACTTTAATTTTTCTGGTTCATGAACAACATGGCATAACTCCATTTATTTTGGTCTTCATTAATTTTTCTCAATAATGTTTTATGGTTTTTAGTGCATAGGGCATGTACATCTTTTGTCACATTTTTCCCTAAATATTTCATGTTTTTTAAAAGATTTTATTTATTTGAGAGCGAGGGCGGGGAGGGGCAGAGGGAGAGGGAGAGGAAGAAGCAGAATTGCTCCTGAGCAGGGAGTCCGATGCAGGGCTCGATCCCAGGACCCCGAGATCATGACCTGAGCCGAAGGCAGACGCTTAACCGACTGAGCCACCCAGGCGCCCCGGTATTTCATATTTTTGATGCAATTGTAAATGTATTGCTTCTCGAATTTCAGTTTTCATCGCTACTATGTCTGTTGATCTTGTATCCTGCAACCTTACTTGTTACTTTTAGTTGGTTTTTTATAGATTCCACAGGACTTTCTATGTCGATGATCCTGTAATCTGAGAATAAAGACAGTTTTGCCTGTACCTTTCCAAACTGGATGGCTTTTCTCTTTTCTTCCTTTTTGTACTGGCTTTAATTGCTAGTAAAAGTGTTGAAGAGGAGAGAGTAGACACCCTTGACTTATTTCTGATCTTAAGAGGAAGGCATTCCGTCTTCGACCATTAGGAATGTTGTTAGCAGCTGATGACTATACCTGTCGTGGGAAACATTGAGTAATATGTAGAATTGTCAAATCAGTATGTTGTATACCTGAAACTAATATAACATTGTATGCTGACCATGCTTCAATTAAAAAAAAGAATGTTGTTAGCTTGGGAAGTGTTTTCTCCTCCAGTATTTTCTTTTTTTTTAAAAATTATATTGTGCCTCATTATTTTTTTATTATGATTAACATATGTGTTATTTGTTTCAGGGGTACAGGTCTATGATTCATCGGTCTTACACAATACACAGCGCTGTATTTTCTTGAAGAGTTTGTAGGATTAGTATTTTTTCTTCCTTAGAAGTTTGATAGAATTTTTCAGTGAAGTCATCAGGGCCTAGAATTTTCTTTGTGTGAAGAATTTAAATTATGAATTCAGTTTCTTTAATAGTTACAATTCAGATTCTTTATTTTTTTTCTTGACTCAGTTTGGGTAAGTTTTGTTCAATATATTAAATTACATAAGTTGTCATACTATTCCCTTTATCTTAATGTCTTTGAGATCTGTTTTGATATTATTCCTCAGGTTGATAATGTTTTTCCCTTCCTTTTTTTCTTTATTAGTCTGGCCTAGAGGTTTATCAATTTAATTGATTCCTTTCTGAGAATAACTAACTTTGGTTTCATCCATTTTCGCTTTTTTCCTATTTTATTTTTTTCTGCTCCTTATTATTTTGTTCCTTCTCTAATTGCCCACATATACAACATTTCTGGAATCTTTCACTGCTTTGTGTATATTCAGGTTTCCTTTTGATACGATTTTCCTTAGGCCTGAAGAACATCATTTCTCTTAGTGCAGGTCTTTTGGCAGTGTACTCTCAGCTTTTATTTATCCGAAAAAGTTCATTTCAGCTTTATTTTTAGAGAATATTTTTGCTTGATACAGGATTCTAAGCTAACGGCTATATTCTTTTAGCACTTTAAAAGTTGCCATTTGTTGTATTCTGGCTTGTATGGTTTCTGACCAGAAGTCTTTGGTCATTCTTATCTGTAAGTATCTTTTCCCCTCTTTGGTTACTTTTAAGGTTTTTTCTCTTTATCACTGGTTTTCAACAATCTGATTATGATGTGTCTTTGTTGTGCTTTTTGAATGTGTATGTTATTGTCTTTGGCATTCTCTGGAACTTCATGCTTCTGTGGATTTATAATTTTCATAAAATTTGGGCAATTTTCAGCCATTATTCAGATATGTTTTTCTGTCTACTCTCCCCCTAGGTTTTCTTTCTTTCTTTTTTTCCCCTTCCTGAAATACCAGTTACTTATATTTCCTATTATCCTACAGTTCACTGGACTTCATTTTATTTTTTCTGTGTTTTTCTGCTGCAGTTTCCAACCTATTTTTAATTTTATCCAGTGAAATTTTCGTTACAGGCATTGGATTTTTTTCATTTTTGAGTAGAATATGAACATTGTGAATTTTACACATTTTAGTGCTGCCTTTTGTTGTATTCCTTTAAAGAAAGTTGGATTTCTTCTGGTAGGCAGTTAAATTACTTTTGAGGTTTTTCTTTAAATTCTTTAAGGGCGAGTCTGGAGTAGTCTTTATTCTAAGTCTCATTTGTCCTCTACTTCTAAACTTGTCTCTTCTGGGGTATTTAGTGATAATTTCATGTATTCATTGAGGTTTCTTCCTGCTGGCTGGAGGAAATTTGAATGAGTTCTGGCCCTGTGTAAGCTCTGGGAATTGTTTTATAGTTCCTCCGAACTGTTCTTTCTAAGAGCAGCCAGAGATGTTTAGGACTGGACTGTGCTCTCCCCTGTGCATTTGCAGGTTGGAATTCAGCCAATGACCTAGGAGAACCCAAATTCACGTTTCAGGAAATCTTTCTATATGTAATTCCCTCTTCTCAGAAAGTCTGCAGAAATCCTGTCCATAGGACTTGATCAAACTAGTATGGTTGCTTCTTCAGTGAACAAGATTATAGGGCACTGTTTGGATTCCCTTCCCAGGGATGCAATGTGGAAATTGTCTCCAGGCAGAGAGCCTCGAGTGCAGTAGGACTCACCTGTTTGTGTGATTTTTCTCAGAGATTGAGTCCTGTGCAGCCTATTTTCCAGGGGTCTGAAGGTAGTTAACTACATTTTGCTCAACTTTTTGGCCGTTTACTGTGGGAATGTAATTCTGGAGAGTTATGTGCTCCCAGCTGGAACGTGCAATGCACTGTTGTCTCATTTCACTCCTTACTCTTAATTTGTCTTGCTGGATTCATCCATCCTTTAGAGATTCTTTCAGAGAGTCTGTGGTTGGTAAGTTTTCTGAGTTCTTGAATTCTGAAAAGTTTGTAGTCCTAAAATTTGAGATGTTTTGGTTATTGAATTTGTGGGTTCAAAGTTGTTTTGCTCTGAACTTAGAATATGTGATTTGTCTGTTTCCTTCTATATAGTGTTGCTCATGAGAAGATTTTTTATTACGATCCTTATTACTTCGTAGGAAACCTATTTCCTGTTTCTTTTGACACCTAGTCAAGTTTTCTCTTTATCCTTGCTTGTCTGAAATTTTTGTTATGTCCATCTATTGTGATGGATTAATTTTTAAACTATGCCCAGCTTTTCTCTTAGGCCCTTTTAAATCCAAGGACTTTGTCTTTTTGAACTTCTGAGAAATGTTCTTGTTCTGTTATTTCTTAGAATATAGCCTCTTACCTTCGGGTATTGGAGGTTGGAACTTTTCACTCTAGCTACCATTTTCAGCTTTTCTTCTCTACTTTCTAGAGCTCTGTGCTTCTCTGTGTTCCAAGAGAACGCTCTGTTCTGTCTTTGCTTTCATTTGCTCTTCACCTGTTCTACTACCGCTTAATTTCACCGATCAACTTTTTAATTTCTTTGATTGCTATTTGATTCCTTTTTTGAGGATATCATTTATAGTTTGGTCTTTTTTACTTTTAGTCTTTTATCTATTTCTTTATGTAAACTATTTTTTGAGTGAGTTGTGGTGCTTTTTAAAAAGTGGCTCTGACTTGGGACGCCTGGGCGGCTCTGTCAGTTAAGTGTCTGCCTTCGGCTCAGGTCATGCATGATCTCAGGGTCCTGGGATTCGGCCTGGGTTGGGCTCCCCGCTCAGTGGGGGGTCTGTTTGTCCCTCTGCCCCTACCCCTGCTCATGTTCTGTCTGTCAAATAGATAAATAAAATCTTAAAAAAAGGTGGCTCTGACTTTTCTTTAATGTTTAGTGTTTCTTGATTATGTTTCCAACTTTGTATCTGGTATTTTTTCTTAGATTATGTAAAAATTATGTTTTACTATTATCTGCTTATAGCAGAGGGCTCTGGACCTCTTACCTATTCTGTGTTTCAGTCTGTACTGCTCAGTTTTATCTGCTTATGATTAAAATTTTTTTTTGTTGACATGTAATTCATATAAAACCATTTTAAAGTGTATAATATAATAGCTTTTAGTATATTCACAGTGTTGGGCACCCATTAACATTGGATTCCAGACTTTTTTTTTTAAGCATTTTATTTATTTGAGAGACAGAGTGAGTGAGAGGAGAGCACGCAAGTAGGGGCAGAGGGAGAGGGAGAAGCAGACTCCCCTGCTGAGCAGAGAGCCCAACGCAGGGGCTCTGTCCCAGACCCTGAGATCGTGACCTGAGCCGAAGGCAGACACTTAACTGACTGAGCCACCCAGGTGCCCCTTCCAGAACTTTTCTGTCACCCAAAATGAAACCCGTACCTCATAGTAGTTAATCTCAATTCCCCTCTTCCCTCCATCCCCTGGCAACCACTAATCTACTTTCTGTCTCTATTTTGTTTTTTTTTTAAAGATTTTATTTATTTATTCGACAGAGATAGAGACAGCCAGCGAGAGAGGGAACACAAGCAGGGGGAGTGGGAGAGGAAGAAGCAGGCTCCTAGCGGAAGAGCCTGATGTGGGGCTCGATCCCATCACGCTGGGATCACGCCCTGAGCCGAAGGCAGACGCTTAACCGCTGTGCCACCCAGGCGCCCCAATATTGATTTGTTTTTTTTTTTTTTTTTAAGGATTTTATTTATTTATTCGACAGAGATAGAGACAGCCAGCGAGAGAGGGAACACAAGCAGGGGGAGTGGGAGAGGAAGAAGCAGGCTCATAGCCTGATGTGGGGCTCGATCCCAGATCGCTGGGACCACGCCCTGAGCCAAAGGCTGACGCCTAACCGCTGTGCCACCCAGGCGCCCCTGATTTGTTTCTTATAGACATTTTATGTAACTGGAATCATAAAATACGACGTATATATGCTATTTTTAGTTAGCAGTATATTTTCTAGGTTCATCTGGGTTGTACCCTACTTCACTCCTTGTTATGACCGAATAACAGCCCGCTGTACAGATACACTACATTTTGTTTATCCATCATGAGTCACTGGGCATTTGGATTCTTCCTGCTTTCTGGCTATTGTGAATAACAACTGCTCTGAAAATTTGTGTACAAAGTTTTGTGTGTGGACGTATGCTTTTAATTACCTCGTGTATATACATAGGAGGAGAATTCCTGGGTTATTTGGCAGGTCTAAATATAAGTATCTGTTTATGATTGTTAGCACTAATAGGTTTCTTTTGAAAAGAAGCTTTTGTCTTTTCAACAAAAAGTCAAAAGTAGGAAAACAAACATTGAAAACACCCACCTGGAATGATGGAGAAACTATTACTTTTAACTAGCAGGTTGAGTCTCTGGACTTCTGTCTCTTCATTTGTAAATATACATGGATTTAACTCAGTGGCTTCTGTGGCCCTTCCAGCTCACCCATTTTGAATTTCAGGTTGGATTGCTTTTTAGGATTTCCTATTGAACCGTGAGTTTGAGATCTGACTGCTTGAATAATATAGACTGGGAGCTACTGTAACGCATGTTATTAGGAGAATGAATCAACTGGACTGAACACCAAATTTCATTTTGAATTCTTTTGAGCGACATGCAGTTAAAATGTTGGTTGTTTTTGGGTGATGGGGAAGAATCAGAACAGTGAAGGATGGAAATCGTCCTTGCTGTTTCCTTCCGTACTCAGGGGTCCATAACTGCCTCTGTACAGTTACACTTGGTTTAGTTTCACGACGCCTTTCACTTTTTGGGTAGTAAGTAATTCATGATTCTTTTAATCCTAGGAATTTGCAGTCCCTGATTACCGTTCTTCTCACCTTGAAGTCAGCCAGGCCTCACAGCTTCTCCAGCAGCAGCAGCAGCAGCAGCTTCGCAGACGGCCCTCCCTGCTTTCAGAATTTCACCCGGGTTCTGACAGGTAACGGCGCGCTTCTGCATGTCCGTCTAGGACGGAACTTCTCAAGTGTGTGTGTACTTCGCAAGTGTGCCATTGGATTTAATGTGGTTTCTATTCTTATAATTTTATAACCAAGCCATGACGGGTCATTTATCGTTTGTACTTTGAGCTCTTTGATGTTTGTTGATCTTTTGCAGTAGTTCTCCTATAGTTAAACTCCTAGAACTTGTTTCCAGAGTTCAGAGTTCCTTCTGTGTAGTGGGAAGTCAGGTAGACCTAGGTTGCAATCCTGGTCAGCTTGTGGCCTTGGTCAGGTGTATAATAAACTGGTGGTCTTAATTTAGGCTGCATATTAGTACCACCTTGGTTCATAAACTTGATGCCCAAGCCCCATCTCAGAAGACTTAAATCAGTTCCTGGGATTGAGCTCAGGCATTCGTGTGCGTCTAGAGTTTCCCAGGTCATTCTCATTTGCAGCTAGGGTTGCAAATTACTAATTCAGACTCTTTAAACCTTAGTTTTCTCACTTGTAATAATGACAATAGTAATGACAACTTCCTCAAAGGAGAGTATTTGTTGGCCCTGTTCATGGTAGACATTCATTTTCCTCAATGTCCTTACCATCTCTGCTCTCTCTTATCCCTATCCTTGCTCTTAATCTAAAGTATTTTGAAATATAATAGCTACTTTTATTAAATCGCCTTTCTGGCTTTTTTGTTTGAGCAATTTAATAAAGAACCTGATTTTCTATTTTAAAAATATGTTTATTGTTTGGGTTTGAAGATGATAAAATGATTGAAATTATTTGGCTGTGTTTAAAATTATTATAAAATACAGTTCTTGGTGAAGGTTGTGGAGAGAATTCAGATCACTCTCCTCCGTAATATCTAGCAAATATACAAAAGTAGCTCTTCAAAAAGTGGCTAAAAATCATCCTGTATAAAGAAGGAAAGGCATACAGCTACTGCCATAAACTTGGAAAAGTGGCACTCAAGAAAGGACTTAGAAGAATCTTGTGTGGCTTAGCCTCCTAGTTCCTACTTCTATTCTCAAAGAAGCAGTGTTGAAGAAAGAAAGACGGCCAGTAAAATCCTAGGGTTTCTCATAAATACTCCCTAATTGAGAAAAACGTACTTGGTGAGGGTGTAGTGGTGGTGAATTGTCTGCTTGGGAATCCCCATCGTGCCATCTTGCAAGAAGGGCAGGCATGGTGTGCTTTTTGCCAAAGCGATGAGCCAGAGCCCTCAGGACTGGTTACATGTCTGGCTTGTGGAGGAAACCAGGATCCTCAACAAAGACTATCATAGCCCCAGCCAAGTTTTCATCTCCTTTGCCCATTTCTCTGTTCCCTCAGGCTGTAGAAAAAGAGAGAAAGCCAAACCCAGTCCTCTATCTGTAGACAAATGCCAGGCAGAGGAAAACCCCCACACACCATTCTACACCAAAGAGAAAATCTGGGTAGGGCTGCTCATGGTGTACCCGTGTAGTAGGGTAATGATGCCACAAATGGGGCCAAGGTATGCCTGGAAAAGAAAATTAAAGAAAGCAATACAGAGTGTCAAAAACAAAGACCCCCATGGATAAGAAGACGAAAACTGAAAAACTTGCCCCTAAGTGCTGTGCACTACAGGAGAACTTAAAATTAATAATAAGGTCTTTAAAAGGTACAAGGCAACCCAATTAGATAAAATGAAAGATTGGTCATTCCAGTGCTCCCAAGCTCACCATTATAAATATAATATAAGTAAGAACAAGGAATAAAACGTGTGGCTAAAAGTTAGACTTTTGTCGTGGAAGAAAGTCCAGAGATAGAGTGAATGCAGAAGAAAAGGATAGAAATTAAAGCGATTAGAAAGAAGTTGTTAAATACGGAGGATAAATTAAAATCATCCAACATGTATCATAAGGACATGTGTTTCTGAGATGGAGAACCTGCAAAGGAAAGGAAATAATATTCACAATTTTTTAAAAAGAATGCTTTTTTTCTTGGTAAAACGAAGGAAGAACTCTGTAGACTGATAGGACATGCCTCGCTCCAGGGATCACTTACGCAGAATGATCAACACCAAGACAGATCCTGGTTCAGTTCTTAAAGTTCAAGGATAAGTAAAAGAATCAGAAATCCAGGAAGCAAAAGAAATCCTTGACAAGGAAGAAAAAAGGAGTCTGGCTTCAAGCTACTACAGTGATAGAAGATAGTGGAGCAGTAGCCACAAAGTTCTGAGAAAATACACTGAGATCTAAGAATATTATATGCCACTTAATTTTAAGAGTAGAAGCAACAGGCAGATAGTTTTAGATGTGAAAGCGCTGATCATCTAAAACTTGAAGAATTTCTAGGTGATGGAACCCAGCCAAAGAGTGGACGGATGGACGCCATGATAGAAGGCCTGTAGTAAAGCCACATGCCCCTTAAGTAAAAGTCTGTGTGAGACACTTAGGTGAATTACGGTTCCATCCTGAACCTCAGTAGCAAATCTTGACAAAGTAAAAAATGATATAACTACAGGATCTAGAGGCGATGTAGGTATTGGGAGACTGGTTCGAGATACGCACTTGAAGAGTGCCCGGAAGTGATTTGATACTTCTGAAATGGAATTGTTAGGTCAATAAAAAAATTCCCATCTTAATGCTTTTCATAGTTTTCCCCCCTTCAGCAGTAATTTTTTAGGAACTGATTTCTTGTGGTAAAGGAGCACTTACCTGAAGTACTGCAATTCCTTCCTTTTTTTTTTTCTTTTTAAAGATGTTCTTATTTGACAGAGACAGAGAGAGCACAAGCAAGGGGAGTGGGAGCAGGAGAAGCAGGCTCGATCCCAGGACCTGGGATCACGACCTGAGCTGACACTTAACCGACTGAGGACAGGCACCCCAGCAATTTCTTCTTTTAAGCTTTATTTCATTTTATTTTTTTCTCTTTATTTTTAGGTGTACAAAAACAAACCAAATAATCTTTACTTAAAAAAATACTGTATATGATTCTTTTGTTGCTTTATTTTTGCCTGTATATCCATCCATCCATATATACGAATATAAGTGATGACTGGGAATGGGATTCACCTAATTTTGGCATTGTTTTTGTGTGGTGGGATTTGGGGTGATTTACTTCTTAGGTTTGTTCTTTATCCCTGGAATTTTTTGGTTAGGAAATCTATACCATTTTATAAACAGTACTCTTAAAATATAAGAGTCATTTCTGGGTGAATATCATCAATGATATTTTCTAGATTTCATCAGAAAAATTAGTCTGCATAATTAAGAGTATTTGGATATTTAGATGAAAAGATGCAGAACAGTTGAGGTAGTTTCAGGTATTATAAAAGATTTATTGAAATTCAGATAATTGGTTTTTCTTTGAGCAATAAAAGAAGCCAAATCATGCTTGTAAATTTGAAAATTTAGGTGAAATAAATTTTGTTTCAGAGAATAGCTTTCCATAGCTAGGCATAAATAAAATTAGTTGATGTAATTCTAGATGATTTTTGTGGACCACTGTTTTTGAATAGCTATGAACTTTATGACATATTTCCTCTAATGAGGGTTATCTTGTCTTTAAAATTAAAATGATAAGGTATAGGTATATTATAGTAAAAAACCCAATTAATGACTTTAATTTGTTTTAAAGATATTTAAAGATGATATTAAGAGGTCATGGAAGTCAGTAGAATGGAAGAACCTTTAAGTTTAAAAATCTACAGAGATTTTTTAGTATGAAAATCTGATTTTTTAAAATACCTTATTTATCCATTCATCAGTTGATAGATACTTGAGTTTTCACTTTTTGACTGTTATGAATAATGCTGGTAGGAATATTTATGCACACATTTTTATGTGACCATGGATTTTCCTTTCTCTTTGGAATATGCCTAGGAGTAGAATTGCTTTATCATATGATAGCTCTCTGTTTGTTTGCCATTTGAGAAATGACTATACTGTTTCCGAAGTGGCAGTACCTTTCCACTGGTGTTAGTTTTTAGAAGGCAATATGTTCATTTAAAATGCAGATTTCACACTTAACTCCCCCAGGACTCCAATATAAAATTGCATTTGTTTTTGAAATTTTAAATGTTAAATTATACATTTACTTATCCATGAGTAGTTTGGGCAAGCTGAAATGGGAAATAGCCTGCTTTTTTTCTTTCTTTCTTTTTTTTTTTCTTTTAAAGGTTTTATGTATTTGAGAGAGTGAGCGAGTGTGCCCGTGTGCATGAGTGGGGGGTGGGGCAGAGTGAGAGGGAGAAGCAGACTCCCTGCTGAGGGGGGAGCCTCACATGGGGCTCGATCCCAGGACTCCAAGACCATGACCTGAGCCGAAGGCAGATACTTAACTGACTGAGCCATCCAGGCACCCCTAGCCTGATTTCTTGATGGAAAGAGAGTTTTCTATACTCAGTGTTTGTCTTAACTGTCCTGTGTCCTGGTAGCCTTATGTTTCTCTCCAGCACTGGGTGGCTTCGGTAAATCTCATAGGCAGGTTCGCTAGAGGTAAAATGCAATACAGGGAAGTTAACTTTTGTAGGTTGCGGGGACAGCTGAGGGTTGAAATCCTGCTTGGGCAGGTTGCGAGGCCTGTGTACCAGAGGGTTGCATTTGCTTATAGACATTTCACTCACAGTTTTCTTGCAGGCCAGCAGTGGCCCTGATTCTAAGTGCTGTGTTAAGTGGCTGGGGCTTTAGTCTAATGCTGAATGCTTGTTTTTGATAGATGACCTCTGGCTGCTCTGTGGGGGATGAATTTGAGGTGGATAGACTAGAAGCAGAGAGAACATGTGAGAGACCTGAAAGAGAGAGAGAGGGTGCGGGCATAAGGTAGGGTGGGGGATGAATTTGAGGTGGATAGACTAGAAGCAGAGAGAACATGTGAGAGACCTGAAAGAGAGAGAGAGGGTGCGGGCATAAGGTAGGGTGGTGGAATGGAGTTTGAGACGAGACAGGCTGGAATCAGGAGGTGAAGCCGCCGAGTCCTAGCAGTTGGCAAAGGTGAGGGAGGAGACCTGGGTGAATCTTCGGTTTCTAGCTTGTCCGATGGCTGTTGGTTCCATCACTGTG
Organism: Ursus maritimus; assembly: GCF_017311325.1. Classification (NCBI taxonomy): domain Eukaryota; kingdom Metazoa; phylum Chordata; class Mammalia; order Carnivora; family Ursidae; genus Ursus; species Ursus maritimus. The sequence goes on from NW_024423786.1 coordinate 67,380,439, forward strand.
ACACTGGGATAGAGATCAAGTAAAGAGCAACAGGGAAAGACAACTTGAGTTTGGTATGAGTACTTTTGAGGTTCCTGTGAAGCGTCCAGGTGGGGTTGTATCTAACGTGCTCGGGGGAGGATCCAAATCGGTACATGTGATCCAGGGAGGGTGGAAAATGAGAAGCGCCAGAGTTTAAGGATGAACCCAGAGGGTCCCCAACATCTAAAGGTAGTATGAGGTGGAAGCCTCTGAAGGAGAGAGAGAGAAAGGAAAATGATTTTGAAATAGTGGTCTTCAAATTTGTTCCTTGCATATTTCTCAAAAGAATTTCGAAAAGCTGTATTGTACAATTTTAAGTTGACATCTGAAGTTTTTCAGATGTCTTAAAAGATGAATATAATTTGTCATATTGAAAGTAATTGACATTTTAAAGCAACACTGCTGCAATACATTTTTAAACTTATCTGATGTAATCTAAATACCATAGTGACTTGATACCCTCATCCACTTAAAATGATACTATATATGAACAGACTTTAACAGAGCTGCTTATTTTACTCCTTTTTTCCTTGGAACTCCTATGTTCATACTTTTTTCACAAAATGTATCCTGACGCGATTTGTTTTGATTACTCATTGATCCACCTTTCTTATTTCTACGTAACAAAAATATGGAAAAGTATGTTTCTAAAAGATCTATTTAAAAAACTTCTGGATTGAAATATTATTACAGGATCAAAACAGCAATCATTTAAGAAAATTGAGAAAAACAAATTTATCAAATATAAGTAAAATTTCATGGAAATGCACCCATGCATTAATGAGATAGGGCTGTTTTCAAGATATTACTTATTGTTCTTATTTTTTATTCTGGTATTTATCCAAGACGAAAGTGTTAGTTAACAACTTAAGTTCCTCAGTTGTGTTGAAGGCAGACATTTGGGAACTGTTGGCTTGCAAAAAGGTTTGTCTCTTTGCAGCCCTGGAGGTATTTACACTTGGGGGACAGCGCCGCAGTGTAAGGTCCAAGAAGGCTGAGCCAGAAGCGTTTTGTGCGAGCACGTTGAGAGAAGGGCAGTTGTGGAAGAAGCAGAGAGGGGAGAGCTCCAGGTTTGTTATTCAGTAGGTCAGTGTAGGTAAAGAGTGGATAAGCAAGCTCAGGATCTCTGGAAGTTGACTGTTTTAAAATGATCTGTGCTCGTATTCCCTGCGGAGAACCGTTGTGTATTGGAGCAGAAGATTGTTAGAGCCTGACAAGCAGGGAAGACAGTGTCCTGGAAACCTAGAGGTGGAAGAGTTTCAGGAAGGAAGGAGAAAGTAAAGGATAGCATGTAGCAGACAGGTCAGCAGATGTCTAAAAATATTCTTTTGCTTTCAGTATCAGGAGGTCATTGCTGACTTGAGCGAGTGGTGACCTCTTGTAATACGATGAAACGATGGGGGATTAAGTCAGAGTGCAGTGAGTTGAGTGAATGGAAAAGAGTAACTGGTGAAAAAGAGTGTAAATCATCCTTTCAAGTAGTAGTAACCTTCTAATATAAAATTTTGTGTTAGTGTTTCAGATCTCTCTCTAGTTCCTAGGCTAGTCTTTATTAATCATGATTCTAAGAATGAATTTGTGTGTGAACTTTTTTATTGTGGTAAAATATATGTAACATAAATTTACCATTTTAACCATTTTAAAAATGTTCCAGTTTAGTGGCGTTAAGTGCATTCCTGTTGTGCAACCATCACCACTATTTCCAGAACTTTTTCATTACCCCAGAGAGAAACTCTGTTCCCATTAGGCAATAATTCTCCCTCCCCCTCTCCTCCCAGTCCCTGGTAACCTCTAATCCACTTTCTTTCTCAATGAATTTGCCTATGAATTATTTCTTATAAATGGAGTCATACAATACTTGTCCTTTTGTGTCTGGTTTATTTCACTTAGCATAATGTTTTTAAGGTTTATCCATCTTGTAGCATGTGTCAGAACTTTCTTCCTTTTTGTGGCAGAGTAATCGTCCATTGGGTGCTGTATATACCATATTTTGTTTATCTGTTTATCTGTCCGTGAACGGGGGTTGTTTCCTTTTGGCTGTTGTGAACAATGCTGCCTTGAACTTTGGTGTACAAGTGTCTGTTTGAGTCCGTTTTTACTACCTTTGTATCAGAGTCCCTGTTTTCAGGACTTGTGGATATATCCCTCATACACCCAGGTGGAATTGCTGTGTCATATGGTAATTCTATGTTTAGCTTTTTGAAGAACTGCAAAATTTTTCCACACTGGCTATATAGTTTTACATTCCCAGTGGGAGTGGACGAGGTTCCAGTTTTTCCACATCTTTGTAAACACTTGTAAACCGCCCCCTCCCCCGCCCTGGTTTTTAAAACAGGTTAAGCCACTCTCCTGGGTATTAATGGGTACCCCATTGTGGTTTTGATTTGTGTTCTCATAATGATGAATGATGTTGAGCATCTGTTCGTGCGTTTGTTGGCCATTTGTGCATCTTTGGAGAAATGTCTGTCCTATCCTTTGCCCATTTTTCTTTTTTTTTTTTTTTTGGAGGGGGTTGTCTTTTTATTGTTCAGTTGTGGAAAGGAGTTCTGTATATTGTGGATATTAAAGGCTTTTCAAGGGGCACCGGGGTGGCTTAGTAGGTTAAGCGTCTGCCTTCGGTTCAGGCCATGATCCCCTGGGGATCAGCAGCGGGGGTGGGTGGGTGGGGGGGTTGTCTGCTGCTCCCTCTCCCTCTGCTCCTCCCCCTGCTTGTGCGCGCTCTCTCAAATAAAACCTTTTTAAAAAGCTTATCAAATACATGATTTGCAAATAACTTCTCTCATCTTCTGGGTTTTCTTTTCACTCTCTTGATAGTGTCCTTTGATGTACAAAAGTTTGAAATTTTGTTGAACTCGAGTTTATCTGTTTTTTTTTTCTTCTGTTGCCTGGGATTTTGGTTTGAGATCCAGGAATTCATTGCAAAACGCAAGGTCAGGAGGATTTCTCCTTGTGTTTTTTTCGAGGATTTTTAGAGTTTTCGGTCTTACCTTTGAAATCGGTGATCTGTTTTGAGTTAATTTTTGCAGGTGGTCTATTGTAAGGGTCCAGCCTCTTTCTTTAGCATGAGGATAAGTAGTTTCCCCAGCGCCGTATGTTGGAGAGTTCTTTCCCCCATTGAATAGTTGTGGCACACCTGTTAAAAGTCAACTAATGATAGATAGAAGAGTTTATTTCTGGGCTTTCAGTTCTATTCCCTTGGTCTGTATGTCTGTCCTTATGTCAGTACCACACTCTTGGTTACTGTAGCTTTGTAGTAAGTTTTGAATTGGCGAAGTAGGAGTTCTTCTAACTTTGTATTTCTTTTCCAAGATTGTTTTGGCTATTTGGGGTCCTTTGAGATTCCATGTGAATTTTATGGTGGCTTTTTCTATTTCTCAAAAAAAACACCACTGGTATTTTGGTAGAGATTACATTGGATCTGTAGATAGCTTTGTGTAGTATTTTCATCCTAACAGTACTAAGGCTTTTAGTACATGAGTGTGAGATGTCTTGGTATTAATTTAAGTTTTCCCTAATTTCTTCAATGTTTTGTGGTTTTCAGTGTGTAAGTTTTGGGCCTTCTTGGTCAAATTTATTCCTAACTTTTGTTCTTTTGGATGCTGTTATAAATGAAATTGTTTTCTTAATTTCATTTTCAGATTGTTCATTGCTGGTATATAGAAATACAACTGATTTTGCATGTTGAATTTGTATCCGTGGTTTTTGCTTTATTCATTTATGAGCTCTAACTTTTTTTTGTGTGTGGATTTTTTTTTTTTTTTAACATTTTATTTATTTGTCAGAGAGAGAGAGAAAGCACAACTAGGGGGAGCAGGAGGCAGAGGGAGAAGCAGGCTCCTGATGCAGGACTCGATCCTAGGACCCCCCCCCCGCCCCGCCCCAATCATGACCTGAGCTGAAGGCAGATGCTTAACTGACTGAGCCACCCAGGCATCCCATTTTTTGGTGGATTCTTGATATTTTTCTACATATGAGATCATGTCATCTGGATAGAAGTACTTTATGTCTTCCTTTCAGATTTGGAGGCCTTTTGTTTCTTTTTTTTGCCAAGTTCTCTGACAACTCCCAATACTATGTTGAATACAAGTGGCAAAAGCTGCCGTCCTTGTCTTCTTCCTGAGGCTTTCTATTGCACTGTATTTTGTGACATCATTGTGAATTTTAGGAAGATAATGGGATTTATATCTTGAATGAGATTTCAGATTTTCTTTTTAAAGATTTTATTTATTTGAGAGAGAGAGAGAAAGCGTACAAGCAGGGGGGAAGGGAGGAGGCAGAGGGGGAAGAAGACTCCCTGCTGAGCAGGGAGCCAGATGCCGAGCTTTATCCCAGGACCCTGGGATCATGACCTGGGCTGAAGGCAGACACTTAACCAACTGAGCCAACCGGGCACCCCCAGATTTTTGAAATACAATAATTTTATAGACTTCAGGGTTTATTTCATCATCTCTTCTAAAAAGGAAACCCAGTGATGGGGTGCCTGGGTGGCTCATTCACTTGGGCAGCCGGCTCTAGATTTTGTCCCAGGTCATGGTCTTGGGGTTGTGGAATCGAGTCCCACATTGAGCTCCATGATGGGTGTAGATCCTGCTTGGGATTCTCTCTCCCTCTCTCTCTGCCCACCCTTCCCCTGCCTCCCCCCCAAAAGTTTAAAAAGTTAAGAAAAATAAGAAGGAAACCCAGTGATAATCCTTTTCATTGAGAAATATTTTGTGAGACATTTGTTTAAAGGTTGGCCACAAAGTTAAATGTTGCTTCTGTAAATATTTGGTAGGAAAGGAAAAGTGAAATTAATGAACGCCCACACACAGTACTCTGTACAGTACGTCATGTAAAGGAATCAGAGACAGATTCCTGACTTTCAAGACACTTATGTACTTGCAGAAACTAGACAGAATACGTATTTTGGGAGTCAGAATTTCACAGCAATGTTACATTTCCACTCGAGATTAATCTTTAAGTCTTAATACCTCACAACTCAAGTCATTTATGTTCCCATGTACAGTTGCTGGGAGATATGTTTTTTCCTGCTTGTTTTTATTATTGGTTCAAAATGGTGGCTTTTCTAGTTTAGATTGTACTAAATTGAATTATTATGGCATAGGTTTAAAAATAGTATTTTAAGGCTATTCCTCAGCAACTTCACATTTTCTGCAAGTTGAAATCTTTTGTTATGCCTTTTACTTTACTGCCACTCCCGTCTCCCCTGAAGAAACTTTTTTCTATTAGAATTAGAAGTTTAATAGCACTGGGGCGCCTGGGTGGCACAGCGGTTAAGCGTCTGCCTTCGGCTCAGGGCGTGATCCCAGCGTTATGGGATCGAGCCCCACATCAGGCTCCTCCGCTATGAGCCTGCTTCTTCCTCTCCCACTCCCCCTGCTTGTGTTCCCTGTCTCGCTGGCTGTCTCTATCTCTGTCAAATAAATAAATAAATAAATAAAATCTTAAAAAAAAAAAAAAGTTTAATAGCACTTTACGTATATTCTTTGTCTGGGGTGGGGGAAGGGAGGACAGGGGTTCACTCTAAAAGTAAGCATAATTTTCGCATTTATTTCAAAGTCCAGCCAGGGATGTTAGCAGGAAGTTGTACATCGTTTTACAATTTTCAAGTGTTTCTTTTCTTTTTGTGTGTTAGGCCTCAAGAAAGGAGAACTGGATATGAGCAGTTTCACCCAGGGCCATCCCCCGTGGATCATGATTCCCTGGAATCCAAGCGACCACGTCTGGAGCAGGTTTCTGATCCCCATTTCCAGCGCGTCAGCGCTGCGGTCTTACCTGTAGTGCACACGCTGCCAGAGGGGTTGAGGTCTTCTGCAGATGCGAAGAAGGTAAATATTTGTTCTCTTCCCCTGTGGAGTTGTCGGTCTGTAATGTTGATTTAGCCATATCCAGGCACAGTGCCTAAAAGAAAGTCCGATTATGCCAGTCTCTAAAGGTTAGTGCTATGGGAAAGTAAAAATTTTGTTAAACAAAACTGAAAACCACAGACTTAGTGCTCCAGACTTTGAAAGTCAGTACTTTTGACTCTTTGGTAAATGAAAACAATCTGAGGACTGCTGTAAAGAAAAATTGCTATTGAATAACTCTCAAGCATTTTGCACTGGCTCGCTGGGCTGTAAAGTGTGGTCAGTGGTTCTCAAGACAACCACAGTTTTGTTAAATTTAAATTAAATTTAAAATAATCCCCTTAAATTCAGTTGCAGTTACCATGCTTGTAAGTTTTATACAGAAAATAAAATATTTTTCTAATCTATGTAAAAAATCGTTTCTTTAGAAAACTTGAAAAATACAGAGGAGAAACTATTACCCATACTTTTTTTTTTTAATTTAAATTTTCGTTAGTTAACCTAACATAGTTAACATAAGAAATAGTATTGGTTTCTGCAGCAGAATTCACTGATTCATTACTTACATGCAGCACGATTCCATTCGCTCATCACAAGTGCCCTCCTTAATCCCCTCACCCATCTAGCCCCCCCCCCCCCAGCTTGTTCTCTGTCCTTAAGAGTCCCTTATGGCTTGTTTCCCTTTCTCCTTTTTTTCTTTTTCCCTTTCCCGTATGTTCATCCGTTTTCTTTCTCAGATTCCACATAGGAGTGCAATTGTATTGTATTTGTCTTTCTCTGACTGACTTATTTCACGTGGCATAATGCCCTCTAGCTCCATCTACATCGTTGAAAATGGCAAGATTTCGGGTTTTTTTTTTTTTTTTGTCTGTTTGTTTTAAAGATTTATTTATTTATTTATTTATTTGACAGAGATAGAGACAGCCAGCGAGAGAGGGAACACAAGCAGGGGGAGTGGGAGAGGAAGAAGCAGGCTCATAGCGGAGGAGCCTGACGTGGGGCTCGATCCCATCACGCCGGGATCACGCCCTGAGCTGAAGGCAGACGCTTAACAACTGTGCCACCCAGGCACCCCGAAGATTTCATTTTTTGATGGCTGAGTAGTATTCCATTGTATATACATGCCACATCTTTTTTTTTTTTTTTTTTTAAGATTTTTTTGTTTATTCATGAGAGCGAGAGAGAGCACCAGCCAAGAGCATAGCAGTGGGAAGGGTCAGAGGGAGAGGGAGGAGCAGACTCCCTCTGACCCTGAGCAAGGAGCCTGACTCGGGGCTCAATCCCAGGACCCCGGGATCATGACCTGAGCTGAAGGCAGATGCTTCCCCTGCTGAGCCACCCAGGCGTCCTGTGCCACATCTTCTTTATCCATTCATCAGTCGATGCACATTTGGTTTCTCTCCATAGTTTGACCTGTAATTCTGTTACGTTGGAGAGAACTACTTTTATTATGTAACTGTATTTTGTGACATTTCAAACAGTGTATATTGTGAACTTATGAGGAGGTTCTATTAAGATCAAACCTCTTCTTGTGTTTATTGTCGCTTGCCTTTTGTGAAATGCATGTTTGTGCAGTATGCCTCATTCTGTTGCTGGGTTTATCTTTTTTTTTAAACTGTGTATTTTGCTTATCATTAAATCTTCAGATTAGGAAGTGCCTGGCACTTAGTAGGTACTAAATAAATATTTGTTTTAGAAATAATAAACTCATTCTTTGATACTTTTTTAACAGTATAGCGTTAACCCTATTGCTATCCCTGCTTCCCCCGCCCCCCGCCCCGCCTTTTTTTGTTAGCAGATCTTTCTCCCATAATGTTTATTTACCTTCACGGTTAATGGTCCTTTCCAACTTGAGATCGGGTAAATAAGTACCCACACATTTTCTTTGGGTTTTTACGCAGGGAAAGTGGTTTAAAAGATAGTGAATATGGGGGCACCTGAGTGGCTCAGTTGGTTGAGCATCCAACTCCTGATTTTGGCTCAGGTCATGATCTCAGGGTTGTGAGATCAAGCCCCAAGTTGGGCTCTACACTGAGTTAAGATTCTCTCTCTCCCTCTCCCTTTGCCCTCCTCCACCTCTCTAAAAATTAAATAAATGAATGAATGAATGAATAAATAAATAAAAGATAGTGACTATGGGGGTGCTTGGATGTCTCATTCGGCTAAGTGTCAGACTCTTGATCTTAGCTCAGGTCTTGATCTGAGGGTTGGGAGTTCATACTTCACGCTGGGCTCTACACTGGACGTGGAGCCTACCTGAAAAAATAAAAAGAAGATAGTGAATGTGTCTTCAGTTTATTTTCAAATAGTTCTGGGGCGCCTGGGTGGCACAGCGGTTAAGCGTCTGCCTTCGGCTCAGGGCGTGATCCTGGCGTTATGGGATCGAGCCCCACATCAGGCTCCTCCGCTATGAGCCTGCTTCTTCCTCTCCCACTCCCCCTGCTTGTGTTCCCTCTCTCGCTGGCTGTCTCTATCTCTGTCAAACAAATAAAATCTTAAAAAAAAAAAAAAAATAGTTCTGCCAAAAAAAAAAAAGGATGTGTATGCATAGAGAGAGAATGCAAAAATAGCAAAATGTTAACCAGTGAAGGATAAGGGATAAATGCTTATCCATTATACTGTTCTTTCAACTTTTACATAAATTTGAAAATTTGCAAAATAATAGGTTAGGTGGGGAAAAGCTCTTTTGTGATCAGCTAGAAATGAGCTCAACTTCTGGGATTTTTGAGGCCTGCCTCACTGTGTGAAATGTACGTAGTAGTCTGTGTGTTTGTAAGAAATGTTTTGTAGCATTAAAAAAAAAAGATAACAGTGAATAAAAGTCTTCTTCCATGGCTGAATAAATTACTACAGATGTTATTTATAGCTGTAGAATTTTTTAGCAGAAAGGGATCTTCAAGTCTCATTCATTAAAATGTGACATGTTGGATCATAGTACATCCTATTTCCATTTGATGGTAGAGAAAACAGATGTTAAGAAAAATTAAGTGCCGTAGGTGATGCCTCTGGAGTTGGAATGAAAACCCATGACCCCTGCCTCCTGGTCCTACTCTCCTACTCCACTAAGTTGTAAACCATGACTTTTTTTTTTTTTTTTTTTAAGAATTAGGGATTTTGAAAGAATTAGCATTTATTAGTTTAGTTTTGTTTTGTTTTAATGTTGTTAAGCCCAGGTGTATCTTTGATAGAAGAAGTAGATAAGCTTGAAGGAGAAAGTTAATTTACAGCCTCACCAGTTCGAGGCAGTTGCTAACTTCTGATACTTTCTTCTGTCTTTGGATGGGTATCTTAATGTGCTCACTTTGTACACTGTATGTAATTGTATTTTTGCTTAAGTATGTCATGACCTTCTTTTTTGTGTCAGTTAAGTCTGCAACTGTATTTTTGGGGGTTACTTAATATTCCATAGATGGATATAAAGTAATTTGTCATACATGTAATTTACCTATTTGTTCATTAGAGCAACAACATACGTTCTTTGGCTGATTTTTTTGGTGTTCATTCTTATTTCTTTCCTTAAGGTACATTCCTATTCATAGAATCAATTTCAGATCAGAGTCGACAGTCATTTTGTAGGCTTTCATGGTTATTTCCAGATTGCCCTGCCAGAGAGTAGGACCAATTTGTATTCCTGACAGCAGAGTATATGGTGCCCAGTTCTTGGGGAGCCTTGATGATGCCACATAGTTGTTGCTTTAAAAAAAGAATCATTGTTATGATAAATTTTTATCTGTATTTGCTTTTTAGTAAAATTTACATTTTTTCATTTGTTTATTGGTTGTTCATTTTTCCTGTTTTGTGAATTGTTTTTTCATATCTTCATTTTTCTAGCGATGTGTTTTTTATTTTATATTGAGTTGTAGAGTTCACATTCTGGAAATGATTTTTCTCATTTGCCTTTTAAATTTCTTCTTCTTGATAAATAGAAGATTGTGTTTATTTTAAGCCATTAGTCTCTTTCTCTCTCTTTTTTTAAATAAATCGTTTGCTGTTGGCTTTCCTGAGCCCAAGATAACATGAATACCCTTTTTTGTTTGTTTGAGTCTCCCTGAGATTTGCTAATAAATCTCATGTAAATGTTTACTGTTATTTGGTTTTTACTGTGACATAAGATATGAGGTAGGAATCTAACTCTTTTCCCAAAATAGCTGTCAGTATGTTCCAACACAAGATTATAAGCTCTGTGAGGGTGAGCATGCCATGTTGTTTTGTTCACCCTTCTGCCTAGTGCCTATCACATAGTAGGCCCTCAAGGCATTGTTTTTTTGTTAAATATTTAACCAGAACGGAAGTCAGTGGAAAATACTGCTTTGTAATAGTTCTTAGGCACGCATCAGATCACCTGAGGAGCATTTCCAAAATATGCAGAATCGGAATATAATCCGTTTTGCTGTTGGACGTGCTCTGTAACACAAATGAACTTATATGCATATGGGAGGAGAATGTTTTACTATAACATGGAAGTCTTGGTGGCTCATAAATGAGTTTTTTCTGCATGTTAATGTTTCAAAGCTCTCAGGTTCAAGCTGTCTCGTAATTAAAAGAAGTAGCCTTCATGATGTCTGAAGACCTTAAGAAGATTTGAAAATTAGCGCATTCAAGAACTGCTCTGCTTTTCACTGTTAAGCAAACTAGTGGAGATTCAAGTGTAAAGATACGATCTCCTGTATTTTTTGTTTTTAAAGGTTGATAAAGATGGTTTTACCCTGAATTGGATTTTTTATGTTGATGAAGCATACTGTTTTCTGTTGGAAGCAAATGACTTCAAGGAGTTACATCTTAACGAAAGCATGGACTAAGTGTAAAACTAGCAAAGATGGACTAGGCTGATTGCAAACGATACGGGAGTTTCAGTTGTGTTACTACCTCTATTAGAATTGTTACTCTTTCTGGTAGTGCTCTGCTTACAAAGTTGTACAGGTTTTAAGCAATAGCCATAATCCCGTTTTCCCCAGAAGTCTTCTATTTAGCATACCCTATTACAGAATATGAGGTTTTTCAGGACTACACATATTTTAGCTGAAATCTCTGTGCCAGGGTGTTTTGGAACAACTACCCAGGTATAGTTATGTGCATTCTTGGTTAGAACTACTGAGTTCTCAGTTACTTAATTGTTACTTAATTGTTACTTAATACATTTAGGGCTTGATAGTCCTATGAACTGTGCTCATTCTAGGCTTCTTATATAGCCTGAAGAAAACTAGGACCTTATTCTAAAATTCATCTGCTTTACAGTATTGCTTATATCTTCACCATAGATTGGAAATTAATAGACTCCGTGTGTGTGTGTGTGTGTGTGTGTGTGTGTGTGTGTGTGTGTGTGGTGTGTTGACAGGGTGGTAGATTTTGGGTGGAGGGGTTTTCCTTCTGCTGTAGTTCTCTGTTGAGCTGGAATGGATGACATATTTGGCTTAAGAGAGCTTATGTGTGCTGTGGCATGGGCAGGCCTACTTGCCCTTTATAAGGGTAGGCCTAGGTGTTAGTAGCCACAAAAGTTCGTAGGTCATTTCTGTATCTGATTATCGGCCCTTGGAGAATCTGAAAACTTTTTGTTAGGAACTCTTGGCCATATCATAGCTGTTAAGTTGGGTGGGCATGCAGACTTTACATGGGAGTTTGTAGTTTTCCAAGCCTACAAGTTCAGACCTTTTGAAGAACCATTGTAAGGAAATGGTTAAGAAATTGGTATCTTCTTTGTCATGATTGCATTATTATTTCCCCAGATACTCTCTACAGTCTCACTGTTGTTACACTAGAGGCTGTTTGGCCTCTTAGCCACCTCGTTCTGTATAGCTTTTAGGATATTCAAAATAGTGAATGATGCGCCTACACTGTGAAAGTGGTATAGACGTCAGTGGGGTGTGTTGCGTGTGTACGTGCGTGTGTGTATGAAAATTGCTCCTGTCGGACATCAGATAGAGAAATAGCATACATGGCTCTGCTGTGCTTTAAACGGACTTTTTCAGTTAAGAGAATCTTCACACTAATATTGGCTATTAGTGAGGAATAAATTATTGATTTTCTTCTCTAAAGGATCCAGCATTTGGAGGCAAACATGAAGCTCCATCCTCTCCAATCTCTGGGCAACCATGTGGAGATGATCAAAATGCTTCACCTTCAAAACTTTCAAAGGAAGAGTTAATACAGAGTATGGATCGGGTAGATCGAGAAATTGCAAAAGTAGAACAGCAGATCCTTAAACTGAAAAAGAAACAAGTAAGTGTTTGATTTTACTGGTCTTTTGTTGGTATTCTAAGAATGTATTTGTCTTTCTAAAGAAGATAATGTTGAGTTTTCCGTATTTTTCAGCTACGTACACGGAATCATGTCTCATATATTCTTTGACTTACTTTCTTTTGCTCTCTCTTCCCTTAGTTGCGTCCGCTCATTTCCCCTGCTGTGTTGTCTGATTGTAGATAGCAAATCTGGTTTGTCCATTCTGTTTTTGACCTCATCGGTTCCTGGTCTGTTGCTGTTTCATACAGTGGTGCTGTGTTTTTGGTTCACGTGTGAACCGATTTTCTAGGGCACGCGCACGTGGCTCGAGAGTACGCGCATCTTCGAGTGTATTAGATGTTACCAGACTTGCTACAACAGCAGTTCCACCGGCAGCCTTACGAGTTCGTTTGTGCATATGCTCGTCTTCTTCACCTGATCCTTTGTTTTCAGTGGGATGTGAAGTAAGCTCTCACTGAGGTTTTACTTTGCATTTCCTTTTTTAGGAATGACAGCTTACTTTCGCGTTTGCTTCTGGGTTATTGGTGTTCCTTACGTGGATTGTTATTTTGTCATTTTCTTAATTTTAGTATTTCTTAAAGTCTCTTGTCAGTTACGTGTATGGCAGCTGTCTCCTCATTTGTGGCCTGTCATTTTGCTTTTTGGGGTTGGGAGGAGGGAGGATTTTTTTTTTTTTGATATTGAAATAAATTCGCATACCACGATATTCATCCTTTTAAAGTATACAATTTTAGTGGCTTTTAACATATTCATAAAGTTGTGGCACTATCTCCGCTATGTAATTCCAGCACATTTTTATCACTTCAAAAAGAAACCAAAAAATAAAAATAAAAAAGAGAAACCACATATCTGTTAGCAGTTATGCTCCCCCTCCCCAACCTTCTGGCCCCCGGCAACCACTAATCTATTCTGTGTCTATATAGATTTTTATCTGGACATTTCAGGTAAATAGAATCATATAATATGTGACTTTCTGTGTCTTCTTTCACTTAGCATGTTTTCAGGATTTACCCATGTTATATGTTGTATCAGTATTTCATTCCTTTTTATGGCTGAATAAAATTCCGCTTTGTGGATATACCGCGTATTGTTCATTCATTAGGTGATAGACATTTGGGATGTGTTCATTTCTTGGCTGTTTCTGGCTGTTGTGAATCATGCTGCTGTGACTTTCATGTACTAGTTTTTGTGTGACCGTATTTTTTTTCAGTTCTCTTGGATACATACCTAGGAGTGAAATTGCTGGGCCGTATGGTAAATCTGTGTTTAAATATTCGAGGAGCCATGAGAATGTTTACCACAGTGACGGCACCATGTTACACTCCCACCAGCGGTGTATGAGGGAGGGTTCCATTTTCTCTACTTTGTCAACATGTTTGTTCTGTTTTGTTTTTGTTTTTGATAGCCATCCTAGTAAATGTGAAGTGGAATCTCATTGTGGTTTTGATTTTAATTTCCTTAATGATTAAGGGTGAATGGCTTTTCATGTGCTTGTTGGCCTTTTGTATATTTTCTTTAGAGAAAAATCCAGATTCTGGCCCCATTTATTAGTTGGGTTATTTGTCTTTTTATGGTTGAGTTGTAAGAGTTCTTTGTATATTCTGGACACCCAGACATGTGATTTGCAGATATTTTCTCTCATTCTGTGAGTTGTCTTTTCACTTTCCTGATAGTATCCAATGGTGTGCAAAAGGGTTTTTTGCCCTTTTACTTGATTTACGTAAGTATTTGTTGAGCAGCTAGGGAGATACAAAGGTGAATAAAACATGGTCAAAGAGGTGAGTCAAATGCACAAGTAACAGAGAGCCAAGCATAAGGTTCCCTGGATCACAGCAGTCAGATGAAAGTGCTTTGGGAAGTCAGGAGGGAGATTGCTTCCAGCCTGGAAGGGGGTGTGGGTGGGTGGCAAACCAGGAACAGGGATTGAAATTAAAATAGAAGACTTTCGTCTAGATTGTTGATTTTCAGTATGGACTATATTTGTCTCTCTTTTTCTCCTCCCCATCTTTGGGCTTAATTTACCAGGACCGTTCAGTGTGCTTTTTCTAGACTTGCTTGCATTTTTGCTTTAATGTCTTCTACAGAAATAGATCCTTTTACTGTTTTAGGACGTTTTTCTTCTTCTTTTTTTTTTAAAGACTTCGTGACCTTTTGATCTTGGAGTTAATGGTTTTGAGTCTTTTTCATTCTGGGTTTTTTTTTTTTTAAATGCCTTTTGACTGGAGTATCGAGTTTAGATTTCTTCACTGGAGCTTTTTCCTCAGCTGCCTAGTACCCATCGTCATCAGCCAGTTTCACTTTTTTTTTTTTTTCTCCTGTGCAACCTTGCTGTCACTTACAGGGGCAGATCACTTTCCAGATATGCTGTGGAGTTTTACACCTTCATCTTCTGACTCTTCATCTTCCTCCGCAGCTGCTAGGTGCTGTCCACACGTATAGGGCCCGAACCACATTTAGATCACAGGTGGTGTTATTTCAAAGCCCCCAAGGGAAACCATTGGCTGTACAGATGTTTTCAAAGTTGCCAGTGTTACTTTAATTGGACTGCCTTCATCATTCACTGCCTCTGCTTTAACAATGTGCAATTCATCTTTTGCATCAGCCCCAAACCCGACCATTCTTAAAGGTAACTGGTGCTCATTTTCATCATTATCTACTTCAAAGTGATACTCTTTGGCCTTTGTTGGCCTCACAACTGAAAAGATATTTCTGGGGCTTCATGGGGCTCATGTCCTTGTCCACTGAATCATCTGTGGGGTGGGGATCTTGTATGGAAGAGAGGGCAGCTGGAGATAAAAGACTCCTGTTATGGAGAACAGCCGTGTAGGACGGAATCACATCAGGGCCAAAAGTTTTTACTTGTGATGAAGCCTGGTTTATTTTTTCTTTCGTTACTTGAGATTTTGGTGTCATATCCAAGAAAGCATTGCATAATCTAAAGCCACAAGGATTTATTCCTGTGTTTGCTTCTGTAAGTTTTATTGTTTCAACTCTTAGATTTAGGTCTCTGAGGCTAACTAATTGTGTTTTTTGGTGAACAGAATTTGTTCAGATCTTAGATGAGACTACCCTGGGATCATTAAAATAGTTGACTAAATTGTCCTTTTAAAAGCTTCATAGTGGGATGCCTGGGTGGCTCAGTCGGTTAATCATCTGCCTTCGGCTCAGGTCATGATCCCGAAGATCCTGGGATCGAGTCCCACATCGGGCTCCTTGCTCAGCAGGGAACCTGCTTCTCCCTCTGCCTCCTGCTCCCCCTGGTTGTGCTTTCTCTCTCTGTCTGACAAATAAAATCTTAAACAGAAAATAAATAAAAGCTTCATAGTTTTGGGGTCCATGGGTGGCTCAGTCAGCTGGGCATGTGACTCTTGATTTTGGTTCAGGTCATGATCTCAGGGTCATGGGATCGAGCCCCGCATCATGCTCTGTGCTGAGCCTGGAGTCTGCTTGAGAGTTTCCCTCTCCCTGGGCCCCACCCCCTGCTCGCACGTTCTCTCTCTCTCTCTAAATAAATAAAATCTTAAAAAAAAAAGTGTCAGAGTTTTGTTTCTTACGTTATTCTTAATCCACCAGAAATTGGCTTTTTTGTGTTTCTGCCTCAAGGTAGGGGTCACCATTCATTTATTTTATCTGTGGATAATTAATTGCAAAGTTCATCCTTTTCCAACTGTTCTACAATTTTAACTCTAATATACTTCAAGTTTGCATCTGTGTACCTGTTGATTTTTGGGCTCTGTGTTTTTATTTATTGCCCTCTTTGTGATATTCATGCAGAAATACAATAATATTCTCCTCATTACTAGAGCTTCATAATACTTTTTTTCCAGTAAGGTAAGCCCTACTTCTGCAGGCATATTTTAGCTATTTAAAATTTTTTTACCATCTCATGTAACTTTTAGAATCACATTTTTTGATTCTCTAGAACATCTTTCTGGAATCTTCATTGGAATCATATAGAATATAGACATCAGTTTGGGAAGGATGAAATCCCTCGGACATTGAGTCTTCCAGTCTATGAATATGGTATATCTATCCATTTATTTATGAAGTCTTTCATGTTTTATTTCTTTCTGTTCATAAATAATCTATATCCCTTGCATTTAATTAAACTCTAGGCACTTTATATTTTTGATGCTCCTGTTTGTATCTTTTTAAAAATTACATTTTTCTGTTGCATTTGACTTTTTTATATAGAGCAGCAGTTTCCCTGAATTATCCTTTTAATGCTGACTTCTTATTTGTAGGCTCTTTTGGGCTTTTTGTGTGGGTAATGGTCATATCAATAGTTTAAAAAGAAAAGACAGTTTTGTTTCTTTCTTTACAGTCCTTGAACCTTTTCCTTACTTTTCTGTTGCGTTATTGCTCTGGTTAGGACTGCAGTACATGTTGAAAGTGGTTATTCTTGTTCTTTTCTGCTTTTAAAGGAATACCTTAACTTTTTACCATTGATTATGATGTCCAGTTTTGTAGACATCCTCTATCAGATTGGGAAATAACTCTTCTATTCTAGTGTGCTAAGAGTTAATCATGAATTTTATCAATGCTCTTCTGCCTAAGTTTGCTGATCATATAATTTTGTCCTTTAATATGTTAATATAATAAATGACATTATTTTTCTAGTGTTGAATCACCTGTGGATTTCCAGATTTAACCTTAGTGATGATGTATTAACTTTTTTTTTTTTTAATGCTAGGTTTGCTTTGTCAATATTTACTTTGGGATTTTTGTATCTTTTTATTTGTGAGAGAGATCAACCTGTAATTTTCTTTTCTTGTGCTGTTCTTGTCTGGTTTGGTAATACATCATGCTAATGCCATAACATTTCTAAACTCTGTAATAGTTTGAGGAAGACTATTTGTTCTCTGGGTGTTTGGTAGAACTTGGTAAAATCGGCTGGGTCTGATGGGTATTTTGTGTGTGTGAAGATTTTTAAAATTCAACTTTAAAAAATTAAGTTCTCTTTCTTCTGGATATAATTTTTCCCTTCGTTTTTGTAATATAATTGTACGTTCTCTATCACAAGTTCTTCTCATATCCTTTCTTTGGTTTTATTCTACTTTTATAACTTTTTAACGTTAATTTCTTTAGCTCCCCCCCCCTTCTTTCCTCTCTCAGTGTACTAGTTTTAATAAGTTTGAATTTGTAATATTTTTTTATTATCCATTATGGTTTCTTTTTTGACCCCTGCATTAATTAAAATTATTTTCAATTTTTTTAAAAAGATTTTATTTATTTATTCGACAGAGATAGAGACAGCCAGTGAGAGAGGGAACACAAGCAGGGGGAGTGGGAGAGGAAGAAGCAGGCTCATAGCGGAGGAGCCTGATGTGGGGCTTGATCCCATAACGCCGGGATCACGCCCTGAGCCGAAGGCAGACGCTTAACTGCTGTGCCACCCAGGCGCCCCTATTTTCAAATTTTTAGGTATATAATTTTTTCTTGATTACTTTTAGTTATTTGATTTCTAATTTTATTGTGGCCAGAGAGTGCGGTCTTTCGTACCTAGTCTTTTGAAATTTTTGGTACTTGAATTTTGGCCTAGTATGATGATCAGTTTTTATAAAAATACTTTGGTCATACTTGAGAAGAATTTAAATTCTGTACTTAAAAAAAAAATTACCTAGTCTTACTTCATTTTTGTCTGTAACTTCTCAAATTACCACTGTGATTTTGGATTTGTCCCTAGGCGTTCTGAGTTTTTTAAAAATTGAGGTAAAATTGGCATCCAGTATTGTGTTTTTTCGGGTACACAACATAATGATTTGGTATTGGTATGTATTGCAAAATGATCAGCACACCAAGTGTAGCTAACATCTGCCACCGTACATAGTTAACAGAATTGTTTCCTTATGATGAGAACTTTGAAGAGCTACTCTGTCAGCGGCTCTCAGATAAGCAGTGCAGTATTATAACCATAGTCGCCATGCTGTACATTAATTATATCCCCATGACCTTTTAATTTTATAATTGGAAGTTTGTATCTTACGACTCTCTTTACCCCCCCCCCCCAACTCCTAGTCTGGGGCAACCACCAATCTGTTCTATCTGTGAGCTTGGTTTTCTTTCAGAGTCTCCATATAAGTGAGATCATACAGTATTTGCCTTTCTCTGTCTTATTTCACTAGCATAAGTGAAATGCCTTAGGGTTTATCCATGTTGTTACAAATGACAGGATTTTTTTTTTAATTGGCTGAATAAGATTCCGTGTGTGTCTGTGTACACACTACATTTTCTTCATTCATCTATTGATAGACACTTAGGTTGTTTCCGTATCTTGGCTATTGTTAATAATGCTGCAGTGAACATGGCGGGGGGTGGTGGTGTCTATCTTTTCAAGTTCGTATTTTTGTTTCTTCAGATAAATATCCAGAAGTACGATTGCTACATCATAGGGTAGTTCTATTTCTACTATTTTCCATAGTAGCTGCATCAACTTACATTCCTGTCAACAGCGCACAAGGATTTCCTTTTTCCCACAGTCTCACGAATACTTATCTCTTGTCTTTTTGATACTAGCCATACTGACAGGTATGAGGCGATATCTCATTGCTCTTTTGATTTGCATTTCCCTGATGATGAGTGATGTTGAGCATCTTTTCATGTGTCTGTTGGCCTCTGGTTGTCGTCTTTGGAAAAATGTCTATTGAGATCCTCTTCCCATTTTTTAATCAGATTGTTTTTTGCTGTTGGGTTGTGTGAGTTCTTCATATATTTTGGGTATTCACACCTTATCAGATGTATGATTTGCAAGTATTTTCTTCCAGTTCTCAATTTTTATCCTGTGTATTTTTAGGCTCTTATTTTAGGTGTATACAAGTTTATAGTTGTTTTTTTCCTGGTCAGTGAAACCTTCTATTATAAGGTAATGACATTCTATCTTTTGTAATGTTTTTTATCATAAAATTTGTTCTGCATGATTTTGATGTAATTAGATCAGCATTCTTTTGGTTGCTATTGGTTAGTTTATCTTTTTTCTTCCCCTCCCTCCCTCCCACTCACCCACCCTTCCTCCCTCCCTCCCTCCCTCTCTCTCTCTATCCTTCCTTCCTTCTTTCCTTCTTTCCTTCCTTCCTTCCTTGTTTTTTTGAGAGGGATGGGGGGCAGAGGGAGAAGGAGGATGCCAAGCAGGCTGTACACCCAGCACTGATTCTGACGCGGGACTTGATCTCATGACCCTGAGATCGTGACCTGAGCTGAAATCAAGAGTTGGATGCTTAACTGACTGAACCACCCAGCCCCCCAAAATGTTGGGATTTTTTTTTTAAGTGGGCTCCATGCCCAGCATGGAGCCTAGTGAGGGGCTTGAGCTTAAAACCCTGAGATCAAGACCTGAGCTGAGATCAAGAGTCAGATGCTTAACCATCTGAGCACCCAGCTCCCCCTTTCCCTTTACTTTCTGTGCTTTTATATTTAAGGTATATCTCTTATCTAGGTATATAGCTGGATTTTGTTTTTTATTCAGTCTGACAACCTGTCTTTCCACAGGATAATTTAGTTATTTTAACCTATGATGATTGGTAATATCTCAATTATTTTGAACTATTTTATACTATTTGTCCTGTCTTTTTTATGCTGAATTTGGTATTCTTGTTTGTTTTTTCCAATCCTTATCTTGGATTGATTATTTGTTTCACTACATTTTCTTCTACCCCACTACTTTGGATTTTATCCAGTATTTTTTTTGTTCATTGTGCCCCCCCCCCCCAGTTTATCAGCCTATTTAACTTGAAGCCTAAAACTAATTAGTATGTTAACCATCTTCTTGAGATGTATGAGGGCATAGAACTTCTTGATTTCTTTCTCTTTTCTCCCAACCTTTATGCTACTTTTATCATGTATTTTAGTTGTTCCTTATTTTATTTCAACCACCAAAGACATTATTTTATACAGCCAGTGTTCATTAGGTTTACCCCCATATTTGTCATTCGAATTTGCTCATCATTCCTTCTTGCAGCACAGACCTTCCATTGGGGGTACATGCTTCTGCTTGAGGGACAGCCTTCGGAATTTCCTTTAGCGAGGACCCATTCGTTGGCAAATTAAGTATTTGGTTGTTGTGACATAAATGTCTTTTATTTATGTCTATTTATTGAAAGATATTTTTATTTGTTATGTGCTTCTTTTGTCCCAGCAGACTGTCTTCTGGCTTCCACTATTAAGATGTCAGCCCTGGGGCGCCTGGGTGGCACAGCGGTTGGGCGTCTGCTCTCAGCTCAGGGCGTGATCCCAGCATTACGGGATCGAGCCCCACATCAGGCTCTTCCGCTATGAGCCTGCTTCTTCCTCTCCCACTCCCCCTGCTTGTGTTCCCTCTCTCGCTGGCTGTCTCTATCTCTATCGAATGAATAAATAAAATCTTAAAAAAAAAAAAAAAGATGTCAGCCCTTAGTCTAATTTGTATTGTTTTGTGGATTGTCTGAATTTTCCCTCTGCCTGACTTCAGTATCTTTATGCGCTGTTGTTTTTAGTATGATGTATTAGGGATGGATTTTTCTTTTTAAATCTGTCCAGCTTAAGACTCATTGGGCTGCTTCTTCTTCTTTTTTTAAATTTAAATTCAATTAACTAACATATAATGTATTATTTGTTTCGGGGGTACAGGTCTGTGATTCATCAGTCTTATATAATACCCAGTGCTCATTACAACACATTGGGCTTCTTGAATGTGTTAGAGTTTTTCATCAGTTCTGGAAAATTCTAAGCCATTATCTTTTTTTTCCCCCACGAAATCCTTTTCTATAGTTTCTTCATTATCTCCTGAAATTCCTGTTAGATGTAACATCTTACACTCTTGTCTTCCATGTCTCTTCATTGTTTTTTCTTTCCCAGTTGTTGCTTCTTAGGGCTTCATTATGGGCAATTTCTTCATTTCTGTTTTTCAGTTAGCATTTCTCTTTTCAGTTGTATCTAATCTGTCAGATATATCTTCAATTTCCATTATGTTTTTATTGCTTTAATTTCTGTTAGGCTAATTTTTAAATCTCATCATGTCAAAAAAATGACCTTGCTTTTAAAAAAAGTGCTCAGGGGTGCCTGGGTGGCTCAGAGGTTAAGCGTCTGCCTTTGGCTCAGGGCGTGATCCCAGAGTCTTGGGATCAAGTTCCGCATCGGGCTCCTCTGCTGGGAGCCTGCTTCTTCCTTTCCCACTCCCCTGCTTGTGTTCCCTCTCTCGCTGGCTGTCTCTCTCTCTGTTAAATAAATAAATAAAATCTTAAAAAAAAAAAAGTGTTCAGCCGTCTTTTATTTATTAAGTCATGTTAAATTTATAATAATATGCCTGACAATTCTTTTAAGTATCAGTGGGTCTGATTCTGCTCAGTTGGTCAGATCTGGTCTGTCTTCTTTAGTTTCTTCGCTTGTGAAATAGCAGTAATACTGGTAATAAAAACCGCTAAATGATGTGATCATTGTATGATATGTGGCATATAGTAAATGGTCAGTAATGTGTAACCCATTATGATAATTTAAAAAAACGAAATATGTTTATATGACCATTATGAGATATATAGGAGTTACAAATTTTATTGAGGACTATAAAGGGCAACTTGAGTAAATAAAGAAATATACCACAGATGCATAGTAACACAGTATTAGTAATTTTAATGTGAACATCATTAATATATATAATTGTATGTGTTTTATACAATTTCAATAAAAATTCTAACTAAGTCTTTTCACGTTTGCAAAATTATTGTAAAGTTCATGTTAACAAATAAATGAGGAAAGTTTTATCTTTTGTTTTTGTTTGTTTTTAGTCTTTCTGTTACAATGGTTTTGTCCGGTACTAAGAACAAAATGTGATTTCTGGAAGCTTGTTTATTCCTTTCTGCGTACCCACTTAACAGGGATCCTAAAAGAAGGCCCTCTGAGCAAAGGAAAGAAAGGGAATGGTCGAAGAACTCAGTTCCATAGAAATGACTTCATAACTCCAAACATCTGTCGTTTGCTTATCTAGATAGCAGCCTGCAAAAGTACTTTGAATTCCAAGGTGGACATAGTCCTTGAAGCTTGTCTCTTGGAGGAATTTGATCCGTAGGTTGGCTGTGGTCCGACTTATTTGACTAGGAGTCTTGACCATCAATCTTAGTAGTACAGATAATTGTTTCCTTCAGACTTTAGTAGACATATCTATCTTTACCCAGTGTCTTTGCTGTCATCTCAGGCAGTAAACTTGAATTCACAGGCTATGTGTTGAGCATGTAGTGGGTACAGGCCATGGCTTAAGTGCTGAAAACTAAAAAGCAGTGAACCAAGCAAAGTCCCTTCTTGGTTCAGTAATAATTGTAGGTAATATTTACCGAACATGTATAGTTGTAATGTGCTTGATACATATTGAGTTATTTAATCTTCTCAGAAATTTATGTAGTAGATGGGATTCATATTCCTACCTCGCATATGAGTGGTTTATATACTTGCTCAGGGTTGTAGTAAGACCTAGAAAGGATCCTAGGATCCCACCACTTGTAAAGGGTGACCCTAAGGCTCAAACCCAGGCAGAGCAATGCAGATCACGTTTTGTTTTAGAATTGTACACAAAGTTGTAGTTTTGCTAGTGCCTCTTGACTGCGGAATATAAAGATTGGCTGAGGGGCTGAACACGGTGCTGTTCTGAGTTAAGGATTAGTCTGTAAATGCGCTACCATACTCTTCCTGCCAGACATTGGTGCAGACTGTACCTATAACATATAAAAGTGCTTTTCCTGTGTTACAAAAGTAGGTCATTGTGATGGAGGTCTATGGGGTAGCTTCGTATGTTTAGCTTCTCTTATGATTTTGCTTTTAAATGGATCAGAATTAAAATATAAAAGGATTTCTCTAATGATTATGTTATTTAGTTCTCAGTCAAAATAAATCTGATTGGATTTGTTAGAACCCTTGGGTCCATTAGACCCTAGTAGATTAGAAGATTACCCCATAGAATTGCTCCGTAGCGGGCTTTATCTCTGGCGATTAATTACGGGGAGGGGTGACTGCATCAGATGCCTGATTCTTCCTTTCTGGGTCTCCTAGCAACAGCTCGAGGAAGAAGCAGCTAAACCTCCTGAGCCTGAGAAGCCCGTATCCCCTCCTCCTGTGGAGCAGAAACACCGCAGTATTGTCCAAATTATTTATGATGAGAATCGGGTAAGCTCATGCCATTTCTTACAGCACAGGCCTTTGAAAGCACTTGGCTATGCCTTTTTTAATTACCGATGTGTTCTGTGGTAATGTTAATTGTGTTAAGACCTGATTTCTGTCATAATTTTTAATGGTTTTAAACTTTGACTATGCTTGATGGGTTTTTTTTCCTTTGAGATTGAAGAAAAGTGGGAGGTGTATCTTAAATTAATATTTTATATATTATATTGCATAAATATTATTTAATGAGAATATAATTTTATCAACTGAATTTCTCTCCTATCATATAAAATTGTCAAGCAAGTTTGTAGCACATAATACGAAACAAGCCATTCTGTAGTTTTTCACTTTCTAAAGGACGTTTGATGTCAAATACTAATACCATCCTATGAGAGATGGGTCATCGGATGTGGAAATGACTTGCATTGTTAGTTTTAGAATTGATAGCTGGGCCTTAGTTTGAATCTTAGTTAATAAAGTGTGAGGCCATTGACCTTTAGGTAGGCTTTGCCTTTTTAGCTTTATTAAAACAATTTCGTCTTTCATACTTGTAATTAAAAGTATGCATTGATTTAGGAAAGCCGGGCCTCAAGTCATGAATAATTTTGTGATGGCAAAGTTAGTTTTTGGCTGGAATCCAGCCCAGGAACTAGCAGTTGAAGGGAAGTGGATTTCATCTTAATATAAAGAAAACTTTCCAACAGAGCGGCTTACCATTGGGCTTCTAGAAGTTCCCAGTGTAAAAAAGAATATGCTTTAAGTACTATGGGAGAGAAGAGGTCTGTTAGCTAAAGATGATCGTAAGGGAGAGGTTGAGATTGTTGTTTTCCCTGGTTTTCTTTTTTTTTTTTTTTTTTTAAAGATTTTATCCATTTATTTGACAGAGATAGAGACAGCCATCGAGAGAGGGAACACAAGCAGGGGGAGCGGGAGAGGAAGAAGCAGGCTCACAGCAGAAGAGCCTGATGTGGGGCTCGATCCCACAACGCTGGGATCACGCCCTGAGCCGAAGGCAGACGCCCAACTACTGTGCCACCCAGGCGCCCCTCCCTGGTTTTCTGTGTAGTGAGTGGAGTCATCAGAATCAGTACATCTCATACAGGCAGGCTATACTTTATAATAACCCAGCTCCTAAAGGAGATTGGCCTTAAGAGAAGCAACTGTGAATTAATTATTACATATACACTTACAGGAATGATCTTAGACCAGATATACATGTATGTGTGTATATAGATAGGTAACTGAAAGTCATCAGATATGTAATAGGATAGTGGTAAGTGTCACAGGTAGGTAAAAATATGGGCAATTAATGTTATTTTTGTGGCTGGGTTCAAAATTAGTCCAATTTATTGAATGGACAGAGCAATCTCCTTGGGGATCTGTTTGAAGATCTCTCCAGTGAGAATGAACTATACGTAAAGCAAATGGCAAGGATAGCCTTGTGGCTTTCCTGGAGGGGCAGTGACTCTGGTCAAGCCGGAGTGTGGCCAAGGTTGACAGGTGCTCCCTTGTTTCAGGAAAGCCAGGAACATGGCGTTTTCTGTGGAATCTCCTGCTTTTAAAAAAGTGCTCTGTAGAACAATAAAATACTTTCATGGGCTGATGGACTTCATGGCCAGTTCAGGACCTCAGAGATAAAGTAAATAGGGATAAGAGCTAACAGTGGAGAAGAGTCTTATAAAGTAAAATTTTGACTTCTTAGTGTGAGGCAGTTTTCAAAGAAATTGAATTCGGTGATATTTATTACTTGATTGAATTTTTTTTTTTTTTTCCCCATTTTTTAAAAAAAGATTTATTTATTTATTCGACAGAGATAGAGAGAGCCAGCGAGAGAGGGAACACAAGCAGGGGGAGTGGGAGAGGAAGAAGCAGGCTCATAGCGGAAGAGCCTGATGTGGGGCTCGATCCCATAACGCCGGGATCATGCCCTGAGCCGAAGGCAAACGCTTAACCGCTGTGCCACCCAGGCGCCCCTACTTGACTGAATTTCTTAATTAGCCTTGTCATTACTTGTGAATTCTGTGATTAACTAGGATGTGAGGACTGGAAACTGTTGAACAAGATCTGATGGAGAGTTTAATTTGTGTTCAATTTTTATAGATCTGAGTTTTCTTTTTAAAAAAAATTTTTTTTAATTTTTATTTATTTATTTGACAGAGAGAGAGCATAAGCAAGGGGAGTGGCAGAGAGAGAGGGAGAAGCAGGCTCACCAAGCAGGGAGCCCCATGTGGGGGCTCAATTCCAGGACCCTAGGATCATGACCTGAGTCGAAGGCAGACGTTTAACGACTGAGCCACCCAGGCACCCCTAGATCTACGTTTTCATTAATTAGCGTAGTAAATGTTTCTTGGGGCCCAGCAAGAAAACTAAACACTTCTCTGAGACCTCTTCTTTCCACTTTGGTATATATATATTGAGTTTTGTGGTGTACTCTGTGAAGAATAGAAGAACAACTGAACTTGAAATCTATCTTAGTATTAGACGTACAACGAGGACTATTTTTAGCTCACAGTAGCTGTAGAAATCACCTTTTTACACATCTCCTCCTTTTGATTGCCCTGCTCCGAGTCGTCTGCAGTGTTGTAGAGCTGAAACAGAGGTTCCTGGCGGGGAGGCCGTGAGAGCACAGCTGGGCCTGGGGCTCAGGCTGTCTGTCTCACTGCTGCTCACCCCGCTGCCTTCTGTAAGGCCTCCATGGCCTTCTTAGCTTTCTTTAATGAATGACCTTATCTGTTTCGACACCAGAGGAAAGGAGAGATGGGTGAGGGCAAGAGGATATTTCTCTCTTGTTCCTTGTTTGGCAGCAGTCTATACGGTTGGGAGTTAAGCCAAATGTGGCTTATGAGATAGGGGCCATTATCTTGTATTAGGCATCTTTCGTTTCTTTAGAAAGTTAGTGGGAGGAAGAAAGCTACCCAAAAGTGACTGTTAATTTTAAAGTTGGCTTCCTGAGAGAAAAATTGTCTTGCATCATATTTAAACTTTAGACTGAGATTCACTTAGTCTCTAACCAGACTCTTCTGGACTATTTTTAACTGTTCAATTTGCTGTTACCCTTCCCCGTTGTCAGTTCCAAAAATATTTATAAGTGCTCTAATTTCAAAATTCTAATACATATAGAAAAGGGGGTGGATGGAGTGTGGTCTTCAAAGATATCTTGTTTATTTTTTGATTGTGTGATTTGGAAGTTAAAGTGACAGCAGAAGAAAGAAAGCATTGACAGGAGAAAGTATAGTTAGTGCCAGCAAGCTCTAGTCACCTAGGCCAGTGTCCTGGGCAATCTGTTTCCCTCTCTTTGCCACGCTGTAGAGTTAATCAGTGAAGAGCATTGGTCCTGCCTGCTAAATAGTGGTCTCGTCAGTTGCTTCTCTCTTCCTCATTTGGCAATAGCTTGCGCGAGCCCTCATCACGCACATAGATAGTGAGTGTCCTTCCTTCAGTCTTTTTTCTTTCTAACTGGTTCTTCCTATCTGAGTCCCCTTACATGATTCTCCAAATAAAACCTTTTGATTATTTCCCACTTTTTGCAGAACAGGCTAAACTTTTTATCAGTGCTTACAGGCCTGCCTGAAGGCTGTCCTCCCAGAATAGTTTGAATGTTCCCCTGAAGTTGCTCCTACCTTTATCCCTGGATGTTCCCCTGCCTTCAGGCGTGCCGTTGTCTTGTCTTTCTTGTCTGTTGAGTGTGCTCAGACTTCAACCTTGCTCAAGTTTCATTTCCCACTATGAAGCTTTTCAAGACCCCTTTTCCTCCTACTTATCATTGTTTCTTTAGTGTCTACTGAGTGCCTGGCATATAGAACGTATCAGCATGTTTGAGGAATTAAGTACTTATGTCTATAGACTTAGGATACGAATTAGAATATGGAAATGTGAGGGTTTTAAATTAAATTTTTTTTCTGCCAAACTTGATAAGTTAATGTGTTCTTAGCAGTTAAGCCAACATGAAGTCAAATATTTAATAAAAGTTTGCATAACTTTAATCTTAGGGTCTGCAAGCATCTTAAATACCAGCTTTTAAAATTAGCTCTGAAAAGTCAAGTGCCTTTACGTGTTAGGATACTAGTAAGTATTTGCCGTAACATAATTTTACTCCCTTGTCTCTCAGTGTTATTTGTGGACAGTTCCACTTAGCCTGCCTGTTCTTGGTATAGACTCTAACACGGAGTGCCTCGAGAAAGCAAATTTAAGGGGTGCCTGGCTGGCTCAGTCAGTGGAGCGTGTGGGTCTTGATCTTGGGGTTGTGTGTAGACATTACTAAAAATAAACAAACTAAAAAAAATGGAAAGCAAATTTAAAAAACTGGTGAGGTTGGGTCTGGAGAAAGTTGCAGGTGCTAGATATTTCCAAATTTATTTATGGTAATGTTATTTATGTGTTATTTAATATGTGTCTGTGGCTAATAAATTTGAATTTTATGATGGTTACGTTTTGACTTCTTGAGTTGTTTGTTCTCAGCTGGAGAGTTTTTTGATTGTTGTAACTTGGAGGAGAGATGGAGTGCTACTGGCATCTAGTGGGATACTGCTAATATCCTACAATGCGTAGGACAGTCCCTAGAACACGTTTATCTGGCCCACAGTGGTAATCGTGCCAAGGTTGACAAATCTTGCCTTTAAACTGTCTATAGAAATAAGATCTGCCATGCAAATTTAATGGATTTTTATGGTTTTTTATTGACTTTTTTGCTATATTTATTTCTCATCTTAGTAACCTTTTTAGTTTCTTGGAGTGTGGAAAGTGCTTTAGAGTATTTTGTGCTTCTTAACCCTTCCTAGTTCTTTTCATGTAATATATGCTAAATAAATATTTGACGGATTGATTTTGATTGATGAGCAAGACGAAAGGAGAATATTTATTTTAAGGGAACATCTTTCTTTACACTCGGGGAATACTGATTAATACCCATTCCCATTTGTGTGTCCCATCAGAAGCCCTGGAGAGCTTCCCAGCAGCAAATGCATTGAGGTGGGCGTCTGTGTGGCAGACAGGGAGCCATTGTTACTAAGGGAATGTTTTGGTAGGAAGAGGGACTTGAGAACCACTGACACATTTGGGGGTCCTGTAATTCCAGTTTAAACATCTTTAGCTTCGAATTTGTTATATTCCGTCTATTAAAGGATAATTTCTGTTAGCACATTGGTCTAGATTAATTTACTTTTGAAAACGGACTGTAAAAAATATTTAATTCATCATTTATTGACTATTGAACACTTGAGAAATTCAGACTAGTTGCTTCCTCTTCAGTTATTAGAAAGGTTTTCTTGTAGCTAGAACATAAGATCATTAGAAGCTTTTCTTCCAGGAGATCAGTTTGGCTACAACAGTGAAGACTGGCAACTTTATGGTATTTTATGTTTTTAAATTTTTATTAAAGACATTAGGAGTTGAAGTGTTGAGAGGTTCATTTCTAATAGGGAATCTGTGTCCCTCTCCCTAGAGTCTTGAGATCTGTTTGCTGTTCACAGTTCTTTAGGTATTACTTTCCGTACAAATGTGAAGCTTTCACTTAATTTGGTGAGGAAGCTATGAAAACAAAAGAGAGTATTTCAACTTGCCATATAAAAAGAGTATTTGAAAATAAGGAAAGTTCAACTATATAGTAGTTTTTAGGTAAATATTATTAATTGATAGTGATTTTGCACTTCGGTACTATGATTTTTAATTATAAAATATAATAATGTCTTTGTAGAAAAAAGCAGAAGAAGCTCATAAAATATTTGAAGGTCTTGGCCCCAAAGTTGAACTGGTAAGTAAGAAATTCCTTCTTTTTATGTCTAGTGTTTTTTTTGTAGTCATTTTTCTTGGGATAAGGTGGACTACAGTCTGTCTGCTTTGGGATGGGATCTGGGTAGTACGTTTGTGGTAAACTTTAAAATAGTGGTGCACAAACTTGGTTACTTTGCCGAAGTCTTGTCCTGAGCAGGCCATTTAATCACACGAGGTAGAAGCGGGAAGAAGTAAGAACAGAAATAGAGCTCTTGAGACTATATGTTCTTCGTTTGCCTTTGAAATTAAAAATCTGTGAATAAATGTATTTCTTACGGGATATGGTGAATTTATAAACATTTTTATGGGAGTGGCATTAATAAGAGTGGGGTAAAGAGAATTAGGGAACCTGCAGGTCTGGAGATTTTGGTAGGGCAGGTATTGTGAAGATCCATGAGTACTAGGCTACATTAAAATATAAACCGTTTCTTCGTATTTTCATAGACGTGTGTACAACATTGTATATGTAAATATTTGATTTATTTTATAGCCACTGTATAACCAGCCATCAGATACCAAGGTGTATCATGAGAACATCAAGACGTAAGTATTTATCATCTTTGGAGTTCTTCAGTTAAAGACCATATATTCTATTAAAGAGATCGTTTTTATGTTATCTGCTGACATTATTATAATATAGTGTAGGTGTGTTTTAGATTTGTGTAATTTGCTGTCGTTTTACTATATGTTATCTTCCTCTGGCTTCTTGGGGGTTGGGGTAACAGCTTTGAGTTTCCGAGGCCAAAAAAAATGAAATAAATTATTGCATAAAACTAGCTGGTTTTATGATCTGCTAGTAAAAAAGGTGAATACTTAACATTGAAATGGCTTACCTTGAGGCTTGAATTTTTTGCCTCCTGTTTTGTCTTTTTTTCAGTGGAGTACCTGCAAGGCGCATGATGAAGTAAGATAATGAAGCTTTTTCATTTAAGACTAGTGATGACACCGTCCCCCACCAAGCCACATCTGCCATTGCAAAGTAGAAGTGCCACGGATCATTTTATCATTATTCAAAATCCTATTCTAGGGAAATCCCTTCCATGACTCTTGCTAATGACGGTATTTGTAGACCCTTCTGCCATTTAATGTCCTGGTGCCTTGGAAGCGCTCGGTCACCTCACGTGGGTGAGGAGACTTCTCCAGAATGTAGTTTGCTTAGCCTTGCTCATCCTAGATACCAGGCCTTTATGGATGCAGATTTTGGAATAAGAAAATAAGTGAAAAGAAAATCTGATTTCTTGATCTGATGGAAGTAAGAGAGGAAGCTAGATAGGTATCTTTTTTTTTTTTTAATTATCATACTTTAAGAGGATTTAGGTGAATTATTCTTAGTTTGTAACAAAAATGTGATATTTCTACTTTATGTCTTAAGAATAATCAGAACATTTTAATTATTTACTAGTATAGTTACTAATGAGCAC
This sequence comes from Ursus maritimus, assembly GCF_017311325.1. NCBI lineage: Eukaryota > Metazoa > Chordata > Mammalia > Carnivora > Ursidae > Ursus > Ursus maritimus. The sequence goes on from NW_024423786.1 coordinate 67,410,851, forward strand.
ATTGCTATTTATACATATTATATATATTTTTTCTTTTAAAAAATTTCTTACTGAGAGTATGTGCAATAGTTGACTACTTTGCAGAATTGGTGGCAAATATAATTTGCATGGTAGTATGCATGAACAAAATTGAAATTTGAATAATTTTAACTTTTGTTAAATAAGTGGTTTATAGTAAAAGTCATATACTTAGAATTTTTCTGTGAGATGCTACTATGGTCTTGACAACCCTTAGAAGTAGGCTTAGGCAAAACTCATAAAATATACCTTGTTCTGGAACTGTTTAGCTGTTTTAGCATTTTTTAAAAGGAGCATAGCAGATAAAATCTAGTTGGCTACTTTTAATGATTTTTTTTCCCCCCACAAAGCTTCAGTTATGTTTGTGTTCTGTCTTTTTCCCCTCATATTAGCTAGAGAGCAGCTCTGTCTGATTTATTTCATGCTGTCTACATTGCCCGACTGCAGTGCTTAGCGCACTGTCCTGGGATGGGTTACCGACTGGCTGACTTCTTAAATCCTAGGAAACATTTTAAATTATATTTATTGATTATCATTTGCTTTTGAGTAGCACATAATTAAAATTAGAGCAAACTGAATATATGGTAACGCTTTCACTGTACGTCACCTTGTGAAATAACCATTTACTCAGCTGCATGCGTCCATATGAATCGTGTAGTAGCTCTTTTCTCATCACCGTCATTTGCTTTGTATGAAATAGCAAATATACCTTTTAATAATTCTTTTCATGTCTTGGCTACTTTTCCATATAGCCAGCTCCTGACTGTCCACGCTAATTTGAGTGGAGCCAGTGTCACTGTTAGTCCTGAGTGGCAGATAATCCAAAAAATTACTTCTACTTGCCTTGGCTTTGTATTTATATTTGAATAATCAGCTTGAAATCCTTTCTGGAAGTAGGTGGGGTATAAATATTTATATTTGAACCTGCATGTCATTGTTTTTTGAAGGTCACAATGCTTCAGATTTAAAAAGTGTAATTGTTTAATTAAGATATGAGAAGTCTTCCTGTCTTGTCACATTGCCCTCCATGACTTCTTAGAGTGGTTTGTGTCATTTCTGTGACTGAAGGAAATCTTCTGTGTAAAGCAGAAGTCCTCTCTCTCTGTTGGTATACATTCTCATAGAAGGGAGGTCAGCACCGTACCTGGGGTAGGGAGGTAACTTTAAAAGCTTTTCCTTCGCTTTTACCTCCCCTCCTCCAAGAGTGCACAGCGATGTTTATATCACCAGAATTCTTAAGAAGAATCAGTGACTGTGTAATTATAACTTGAAAATATTTGCCTTATACTTGGATGTAATAATTGAAAATGAACTGTTTATATAAAATCTTGCTGTAGAGTGGGAGGAATTTTAGTTCTAATTATTGCAAAAGTCTTATTTTGCAGGGTGAAAAAATTAGGATTAACTTTGATTACATCAGATATTCCTAAGTGATCTTTGCTTGTTTTTCAGTGTCTCTGAAAAAAAAAAAAAAAGTGAATGCATTATTAAATTGTGCTTTTTCTTAATGTCATACAACCATATTTTTCTCTTCTAGAAACCAGGTGATGAGGAAAAAACTCATTTTATTTTTTAAAAGAAGAAATCATGCAAGAAAACAAAGGGTGAGGTCCTATCCTTTAACTGAAATTTGTACAACTTTCCCATTCATGCTCATTTAGGCATTCGCTTTCCCTTTCTTAGTGAGAGTGATTCTTGATTATATTTGAGAAAAGGTTGCCGATTTAGAAAGTAACTATAGAGATGACTTAAATATAAATCTACTTCTAGCAGCAGTTGCCATTTAATATCATTATCAAATTAATTTCTTTGGTCATCTGTGTAGAACATTTTCATCTAGCCAAAATAAAGAAAATGGTGAGTAGTTAAAAAAAGAATATGAAAGAGAAATAGGATGTTCAACATTTAGTCTCTTAAACCCTCAGACCAATGTGGGTAAGTTACAGTCATGCTGAGTAGACATTACTGTTCTTTCTTATTAGGAACCGGGTCAGCTAAAGTTCAGCTTTTTGAAATTCAGATACTTTTTCATATTTATTATATGACTTGCAGTCCAGAAGTTTTGTGGTTCTAATGTTCATGGAAATGAAGTTACAGAAAATATAATGCCAATATACTTCTTTTCACAATATGTTCATACTAAATTCAGACAGACTGTTGATTCCTTTAAATTCAGTTGCTTACCAAATAAATGATGTTCTTTAATTCGCATCAAAAAGGAGCCGTGTGCCTTGTATTTAGTGATGTGATAGTTGAATGAATTGTGAAGCTCAAGAGTCAGTGGCTTTTACTTGATACGTAATTTCTAATGTAATTTGCCAGTCTGGTCCTTCAGATAACTATCTTTAAATTACTGTTTTTTGTTTTTGTTTTTTCCAAAAAAACATACAAATATTAAGTAAGAAACTACTAAAGCACTTTTTTTTCTGTCCAGTAATTTGTTATAATTGCGGTAATTTAATGTCTAGTGATGCAAACATAGAAGCATAGACTTCGTTTTCATGCTTCACAGAGTCTTTAGTTACAACGTTTATGTGTTCAGTGATTTGTTTAATAAATATTTATTGGCTGTTTACTCTGTCCATGTATTATTCTACAAAGGTGAGCAAGATAGCCGTGTGGTTTTGACCCTTGAAGCATACGGTGTAACTGGGGGCAGATGAGTCAGCAGGCAGTTACAGTATCGTGATCACACTGTGGGAAGGGACATACGGATGCCTGTGGGAGCATACAGGAGGGACAGCTCATGCTCCATGTATGAATCATAAAGGGAAGTTTGCAGGAAAACGAGAGACTCTGGAAATCTGCACAGGCACAGGGAGCCGCCGAAGCGAAGGTCTGGGAGGTGGGAGTGTGGCAGGTTGCCAGGAGCCCAGCAGAAATGAGGCTGCTGAGGGAAGAGGGTCAGGTCGCACACAGGAGGTCCACCTTCGAGACTTTGGGTTAGATCCCCAGGGCATCTTTTAAGTGTTTGAACTGAGAAGCGAAACGTTCAGGTTTGTATTTTAAGAATTTGCATCTGGCTCCACCATTAAGAAGGCCTGGGAGAAGGAAAAAAAAAAAAGGCCTGGGAGACAGTTCAGAGGCTCTTACTGTGATGTAGGTAAGGGATGATGTTGGCCTGGACTGAGGAGCTAGCTAGAGCTGGAGCAAGTGAAGGATGCAGAAGACACCTGGGAGTTGAAAAGAATGGCTGGAAAGTGTCTGGGGTGGCACAGATCGTGAGGAGGGTAATATTCTCCTCTCTGGTGCCACTTTCTTGAGGGGACCGCTGTTAATGGTTTTTCATGAGTCCTTCTACACCTTTTCTATCCATGTGTTGTTGACACGTTCACAGTTCTGTGCTCATAATGGAGGCTTCTTGCCTCTCTTGTTAAAAAATGAGATCATACAATACTCATTTCTCTAAAAGGATTAATTCTTGGTTTCATGTAGTTCATTGCATTTCTTTCTATCATAAAGGACAACCAATTTCTGCCTTTTCCAGACTATCAAAAATGTTTATTAATAAGATAGCATTATTTATAATAGCAAAAACCTTCGAGTAATCAAAGCCTCCAGCAGTAGAGGAACGGATAGAGCATGAGTGTTTTCTCTGACAGATTGTAAGGAAAACACCAAAATGTCAACATATTTGCCGTTGGGTGATTGGGATTATGAACTGCTCACATGTTTCTATTACTAATTTTCCATTTTTTTGACAATGAAGACCTATATTGTTATCAGGAAAATAATAAAAGTAGCTGGTGAGCTACTGTAGTACCTCATTAATTAATTAATTAATGCTAGTCTTAACGTTAACTAAAAAAATCTGGCCAAAATATGCGGTATATGCTGATCTTTGTAGGACAAACAGAGCTCTTTTCTCTCTCTCGTCTTTCAGATCAAGGACAGATTTTCATTCACAATTGAGTCCTAGGCCAAATGTACTTCTGACTTAGCCTTAAGAAGTAGCATTTACTTTATAAAGTATTAGGTTTGTCAGGACGACAGAGTTTAGTTTAATTATTAATTCGCTACGGGTATTTAATAGGAACAAAAAATCTGCCAACGTTATGACCAGCTCATGGAGGCATGGGAGAAAAAAGTGGACAGAATAGAAAATAACCCCCGGAGGAAAGCGAAGGAAAGCAAAACAAGGGAGTACTATGAAAAGCAGTTTCCAGAAATTCGAAAACAAAGAGAACAACAAGAAAGATTTCAGCGGTAAGTAGTTTGATGTTTAATGGCTGTGCTCTTTCCTCTCCGACAGAGTCCCACGCCTGCTCTCGCACAGTGTTAATGGTTACCTGACTCTGATCTTAAGAAAGTTCATAAAGAGCCTTTCATTTCAGCTAGCAAAGATTATGTCTTGGTGAATTTAATATTAGTTTTTTATACTTAATAATGCTGTTCAATCTCAATTTAAATGCATATTTTGAAATTAATTCTTCTGCTCTTGAAAATACCCATTCCTTTAGAAATGACAGTTAAAAAGAATAGACTTGAATATTTCTTAGTTTTTCATTACCGGACAGCATGACCAAACAATATCAAATAGATGGCTAATTAAGAAATTCTTTGACATTGGTAGATAGTTTCTGATTTGTTTTTACTCTAGAGAGCAAGTGTCTTGTTAAAGTAAAAGCTTTAGATTTCTTCTCCACTATCTCTTGTAAGAGTATATGTAAGCTTTAATTCTTTAATCACGATTAATCAAGTTTTTATGAGGGGTGATGGTTGTTTTTTTCCCCTCTGTAAAAAGATATTTAATGTATTTTTCTAAGTCTGCTGTCCTTTACTCTGGAAGGCAAAGAGTGCTATTTGAAATGGAAATGTCACCAGTACATGTGGTTTTCCATAAGTTTCCCATAAGCTGTTCTACCATTTGAACTTGGACATGCAACCTTTAATTTTAATCTCAACATTTTAATCATTCTTCTATAGAATTCCAATCTTCAGGCATATTACTTAAAAGTAGTGGCTCAGTAGCATTTGTTCTGTGACTTCTAGTGGTTAAAAAAGTCCCATTCAGAGGAGTAATGTATATAAAAGTGACTTAATTGGTGTCTTCTTTATAAACTGCCTTTCTTTCTTTCTTATATGTAGAGTTGGGCAGAGGGGAGCTGGGCTTTCAGCCACCATTGCTCGGAGCGAGCATGAGATTTCTGAAATTATTGATGGGCTCTCTGAGCAGGAGGTAAGGAAATTAATTGACTTAGTTTTTTTAATTCATTGATTATGCAGGCATTTTAGCCTCATACTCCAGAATGTAAGGGCTTATTTGTACATAAACGAGGGAACATTTATAGAGTTTGGACTGTTCCAAAGACCGGCCAACCACTGAAGGTTTTTATACCAGGCAGTCCTACGATCAGATTGGCATCTTACACAGATGGCTTTGAGAGGTGAAGAGACTGTTAACATGAAAACAAAAGCCTGAATCAGGGTGTCGGGGGCAGGGATGTGTAGGAGCTGACTGACTGGAGAGATTGATCTGAGGTGGACATGAGGTGCTGGTGGGTTCCCCAAAGTGTGCTCTCTAGCCACAGATGCCTGGGAGACAGAGATGAGATGGCCTCAATAAATCCGTGCTGAATAAGAATAAATTTCAGTCCCTAACATGAGTCTTGTGAGCTGTGTTCAAACTGTCTCTAAAAGTTGGTCCAAAAGCCATCTCCTGTTTACTTAGTTGTTTCGGTTTTGATTTTATATACTGGCTTTTTAAAAACCTCATCTCTGGTGTCAGCTTTACTTCAGTTAAAAAAAGTAATAATAACCCAACGCAGAAAACCTCATCTCTGAATTCTGAAGGTCTTGCTTATTTGAATGTGGTGGTCTCCTTAAGTAATGAGCAAAGACGATTATTGCTATATATTTTAAAACTTGTGGTCGTAATCCCTGCAGTGATGACTAAATCTGTGGTAGTTTTTTTTTTGCTTGCTTTCTGACTGATTCCATTAGGGCAAATCTGTAAGCATCCAAAACTAGGACCAGTTGAGGTGACCCAAGCTCATGTGTCTGCCCCAAATCGTGTTTTGGTGTTCAGATTGACTGAGAGTACCCCATAAAATTTGACACTTTGTAAGGACTTGACTGTAAGGCAGTATCTACTTCTATGAGGAAAAGTTTTAGGAAAAACCTAGCTTTGTGTTGAGGTCAATACCTGTAGTTTTGGTGAGTTTTTTCATAGAAATTTGTGCTCATGAACTTACTAAATTAAACTTTGGGAAAAACTGACTGTATAGATGTAAAGAAGTTTTAGTTGAAATTCTAAGGATAATAGTTTCCAGTTTTCAGTGGAAAAGATTACATAAGATGAGCAAGAAGTATTTAACACGTGAATTTAGTTAATTTAAAATCCCTGCCCTTAAGATTTTGGTGCCTGTTTTTTTTTTTTTTCCTTATTCATTGGTCTCCAAAATGACATTAAGATTTATTCTTTAAAATGATGTTAAGACTTAAAAAATGAGACTGTGTTAATATAATGAAGTGTTTCATAAGATCATTACTTCTATGAACTTGGCATTTCTTTGTGTCTCTTAGGTCTAAAATTTACTATCTGAAGTATCTACTTCTTTTAAGTAAAGAACTCTTCTCAAATCGTAGTAGTGGGATCTAAAAACGTAACATGCATACCCTCTGCCTGTATGATTCACTTAACGAGTATTTATTAGATATATGAATAATTACCACGTTAGATGTAACGGTACACACTGCTGTTGACACATGAAACAACACATGTGGTTTTTCTGGCATATATTAGGGTAGCTGGTCTGTAGCCCTCTTTAAATTTTATTCTTCGAAAATTATGTTTACTTTCTTTTGCAGAATAATGAGAAACAAATGCGGCAGCTCTCTGTGATCCCACCTATGATGTTTGATGCAGAACAGAGACGGGTCAAGTTCATCAACATGAATGGGCTCATGGAGGACCCTATGAAGATTTATAAAGATAGGCAGTTTATGAATGTTTGGACTGACCACGAGAAGGAGATCTTTAAGGACAAGTAATTTAAACTTTAAATTATTTTCTAATAGAAGCTTACATAAATTCGTGAGACGTCTTGGCATTCACTCGTAAATTGAACCGTTTCCCCAAAACCTTGGCCGCTTTTTGGCATTTGGGTGGATACTGTGGAAGGTAGAGAATATAGATTTGCTCTGACCTTCCCATAAGTTTCTAGGTGGGAGCATAGGTCACAGATGAGAACAGGGGTTATGGAGTCATGTTAGGCGTGGTACCCAAATTTAGGTGGTGTGTCAGTCACTTCGGGGTGCATTTTAAAAGTACAGATAATCTGTGCTCTACCATAGACCAGTCCCATCGATTCCTGGTGGATGGTGCCCAGGAATCTGTGCCCTTAAAAGACTCCAGCAATTCTATAGTTGGAGTCACTGGGAAGTAGTCTGTACTAATAGTTCTGTTCCTGAGGTTCCCCTCCACCCACCCTTTTTAAGTTGTTAAAATGTTTGTGTGTATGTGTGTATGTGTTTTTTTTTTTTTTTCCCCTCTTTTTTTTACTCAGGTTTATCCAGCATCCAAAAAACTTTGGACTGATTGCATCCTACTTGGAAAGGAAGGTAAGAAATGGTTTGCATTGAGAATGTTTATAGGTTTGTGATGTTCGCTACTTTGAAGTTTTATGCTCTAATACACAGAGGTAGTTAAATAGAACTGATTTTTATAGAGGGCTTGATACAGAAAAGATTCTCAGGCGACCAGTATAGTGCTATTTATAATTACTTAACACATCACAAGCACAGAACGCAGTCTGATTTTCATGGTTAACAAAAAACGACTTGATACTATATTTCCCTAAAAACACATAGATAACAATGCGTTTTGAACCTTACTGAATTTCTGATTAAAATATCAGAGTCCTGATTTTCCCTGATTTTTTTTTTCTTCCCCATAATGGATTGAGTGTGGTGTTTTTCAGTAACACTTAAAAAAGAGACGTTGTGAATATTTACATGCATGCAACAAGAAAGAGAATTCAGTTACTGCTTAATAAGGAAGTGCTTGAATGTTTCTGATAGTTCCTGGTATCTTTTACGTAATTTGGATTAAGACCACTCTGTCCATTAAAATAGTAGATATAATGTGTGTATTTTTAGAGCGTAGATATCCCTTAAAATCCTAGCCATGTGTTGCTCTTTAATTTATACCTTGAGAATACCAGAGATTTCCCTTGAAAGTGTTGCTTGGTTTTTAAAAAATGGTATTTCTTTGGCACCTCAAAAATAATTTTTTTTCCTTATAGAGTGTTCCTGATTGTGTTTTATATTACTATTTAACCAAGAAAAATGAGAATTATAAAGCCCTAGTAAGAAGGAATTATGGAAAACGCAGAGGAAGAAACCAGGTGTGTTTCACAACTGTGTGGAAATTGTTTCAGGGTGGAGATACGGAGGGAAAAAATGGTATAACCAGGGCCTTGTATAAATACAATCATGTGTATTCTAGGGATTGACATTTTGTTAAATAATGAGGTTGCTATGAACGTGTTATTTTGAAATTAATATATATTTAATGTGTGACATCATCTATTGTGAATGTACTATAAGTTTCTAGTATGATCAGATCAGTGAGAGAAGTTCTATACTTCCATGTTACCTAAACTGTGCCTGTCAGCGTTATCAGTGATGATGTAAAGAAGGGGACCCATGACACCTCATTTCACACACCGACTTTACCAGTACTTTTGTCTGGGGAGGGGGCAAGTAGAACACGGGAGAAATAGAGAGAAGGTAGCGTGGTGACGAGCATAGAGGCTAGTTTACCCAAACACCGGGGGCCCGATTTTGTTTCAGAGTCACTTCATTTCTGGAGTGTAGATTGTTTTTACTCTGAAAAAGCACTTGATCTTAAAAGACAGTTTTTAATACAGTGCAGCGGGTTGCAATTCAGTACTTTAAAAACTGTTTTCCCTCAAATAACCGATCAGCAGCTGTCACAGCTCACGTGTGCTCTACCAGCGCGGCTGCGGGCACGATGTGATCGCCGCTGCTCTCTGCGCCCAGGTTCATCTTGGGGTTTGGAATCGCGCGCGTGAACTTGCACCGCTGCTGACTGCCGACCAGGCTTCCTAAATCTCTCCTGGTTTCCCCGCACAGCCACCCTTTCTTTCCTCAGCCCCCCTGCTCACCAGATCCAGGCTGGCCCCGCGCTCTCATCATGTGTAGCCGTGCCCGTTAGTGTTCCCCGGGTCCTCGTTTCCTGCAGAATACTACTGCCTCACAGGGAGTGATTACGTATTCTTCGGAAACCGTGTTTCTTGGTCAGAGTACAGGGAGTGTTTCATGAGCCAACCGCGTGTGAAATGCTGCTAGAGGTCAAGTAAGCTGAGGTGCCCTGGGCCTGCATTTTCAGCGGTGAGGGGGCCAGAAATAAGATCATAGTGAGCGGAAGGGGACGTGGAAGGTGAGCCAGTGGCGGGCGGTAGTACAGGTGTGCCGGTGTCTGTAAGGTTTGCTCAGGAAGGGGAACAGAGAGATGGGCGGAGGGCCCGTTATTATCAGGAGGGAGGAAGAGAGCGCGCTTCTACACTGATGGGACTGGTGCCGTAGACACAGAGAGAGGGATGCTTGTGGAGCTCGGTGAAGAGTTCCTGCCTGACAGGGAGCAAATCGAATGTTGTCAGTGAGGCAGGAAATGCTGTTCCACCCAAGGTGCCGGAGCTTCCCACAGAGAAAGTGGAATCAAGCTCTTCTGGCTAGAGACGCTAGGGCCCATCTGCGTTTTAAACAAGTTTCAGCCACAGATTTTTAACAGTAGCTTTGTTTCTTATTACCAACTAGTATTTATAACTTCAGTTGAACTTAATTTTTAGAAATTATGTATTTATATTTATAAATTGTTTAAATTTTTCAATCCCTGATAATGCAAGGGATTAAGTTAGTGTGTATTGTATCTTACATTTGCAGGATTAGCAGTCTGTTGCTTGTGATGACAGAGCAGAAAGCTCTAGCAGGAAATTCTGTGAGACAGGGAATGTCTCTGTTACTCTGAAACATTAGTTTTCTATCCGAAAGTTATCTGGGACACCATCTCACTGTTCCTTGTGGCACACTCGTTCTTGCTAAGTTCCAGCCGTAGTAGAGTTTTCTTCTGCACATTCTTGTTCTGTATTCTCGTACCTCTAGCACGTCCCAGAGTGTATTTAACGGAACTGAGATTGTCCGTATGTGCTCTCACCTTGACCTGAACCTTAGTATGTTTGCCCCCAAGTTGGCTCAGGTTGGGGTTTGTCAGCCTTTCCATCAGTCTGGTCCTTCCCACATTAGCTTTTAAGTTATTACCTTGAAGATATTTTCTCTAGTTGTATATCTCTCTGTGTTCACTGCGAATTTGGGGAAGGAGGGGATTGAATGATGGAAATACAGCACCGTCTCAGACCAGAGGAATCTTCTCTGTTTCTTAATTGCTTATGTACTTCATTATGTTTGTGTCAAAATAGGTGGACAGGTTTTCTGAAATGAGGTGGTGTTAGTTTAAGGGCTCGGTTGTATGGAACTGCATGACATTGGAGCTGGTACCAAACGAGAGGAGCCATTGGACTTTTGAGCAGAATAGTATCAGATTTCAGTTGTGACAGGATCTTTCTGCCGGCTCTGTTGAGACTGGATGGTAAGGGAGACCAGTTAGGAGGTTACGTGGCTTGGACAGTCTAGACTCTAGTGGGGGAGGTGCGGAGAGCGGGTCCGTTTCTGGATGTATTTTTGAAGGTAAGGTAAACAGGTTTTGCTGATGGATTGATTGTGGGGGATTCAAGGACAGTTATCAAAGATAACCCAAGTTTTGGCCTGTGGGGTTGCCATTTACTGTGTAGGCATGATGGAAGGAGTGGCAGATTTTGGGGGGAAAGGTCAGGACATGCTGAATTTTGGATACATACTAGATGTCCAAGTGGAGATTTAAGGGGGGCAGTTAGATGTGGAAGTCTGGAATGTAGGAAACAGATCTGGGTTGGGAATGTAGAATTCGCTGTATAGAAAAAAGTTAAAGGTATCTTTTTTTTTTTTTTTTTAAAGAATCTAGTTACAAGTTAGAATTTTTAAATTGGTGTGTCTTGATTTTACCCTGAGAGATAATAGAGATCCAACTAATTTGAAAACCACGTCGCTGCTCTATTATCCAATCAAGTTTGAACCAGTAGGAATTACCTTAGGTAATCCCTGAGTGATTAGGGCAAATTTCTTTCAAGACTCCATAGAGTTCTGCTGAACTTTATGCCTGATCCTTTCCATTGTTATTTGATTGCTCCACCCATCCTCCCCTCCCGACCTCTTACCCCTAGGAAGTCATTGTTACTCAGCACAGGGATGTGTAGTGTGCTGTTTGCCCAGAGAGATTCCAAGCTTGCGGGGGTTTGATTTTTAACCTGCTATTGCTATAGGGAGCCTTGCATATTATTTCCTCTGAAAAGGAGTTTAATCTTAGAATCATAGGGAAATGAGACAGATAATCATATTTTTGTTAGATGTGTGTACAGAGGTTATTGTTGGGAAAAAATTTTTTTAAAAGATTTTATTTATTTATTTGACAGAGAGAGACAGCCAGCGAGAGAGGGAACACAAGCAGGGGGAGTGGGAGAGGAAGAAGCAGGCTCCTAGCGGAGAAGCCTGATGTGGGGCTCGATCCTAGAGCGCTGGGATCACACCCCGAGCCGAAGGCAGACGCTTAACGACTGCGCCACCCAGGCACCCCGGGAAAAATTTTAACTCAAAATTCTGTTAGATACTGTTGAAGCCATTTCACAGTTCAACTTACTAGCATCCCATGACGAGAGTGCATGGGGTTCTTTATAAGTTCTAGTTGAAGCAATGAATACATATCAAAGATCAGAAGCCAAAAGCCACTCCTCAGTGTTACTACGTGGGATCTAGAATTATAAGTAACATGCCAAGTAGTACTTGGATTCTATGTGTAACATTTTTGTTAGAGGTAAGAATTTCTTCTTACCTTCCAGGTAAACTCCCATCTGGTAAGTCCGTCACTGTGCAGCAAGAATTACTGTGGTACCTGCTCGTGACCTGCGATAAAGCAAGTCATTGTTTAGAAGCCGCATTCTTCGTTTCCAAATGCGCGATGACCTTTCACAAGAGTTTGTCCTCTTCATTCTGACAACATCTTCCTCTTTAAATATGTCAGCGTGTTTTTATTCCCCAGAGGTATTGAGAAAGCATATACTTATGTAAATGTAGTAATGTTTGAAGTTGGGAAAGCTTCTGACAGAATTGTTAGACAATAGTTAGACTGTTTCAGACAGGTTTAAAAAGTTGGGTAGAACAGAAAGAGCTTTAGACCCAAAAATGCTCTTCCTCTTTGTATCCTCTTTGTATGTGAGCCTAGATGTGTCCCTTCACTTGCTGAGTCCAGGTTTCCACATCTGTGAGTGTGGAAGCAGTAATGCTTACCTTGCAGGGTTAACATGAGAACTAGTTATGTGTGAAGTCCCTAGAGTGTTGTATCAGGAACAGAGTGAGCGCCCAGTAATGGTAGCAACTGTTGCCTTTGTCGCTTGCTGTTTTGTGATTGACAGTTTTTACTCTTCAGGAAACTAGTCTCAAATTCAGTTGGTTTAAAGGAACTAGTTTTTAAATATATTTTAATAAGATATTTTCTGTTTATTGCCTGAGATACTTAAAAAACTCAACGGCTAGGGGCACTTGGGTGGCTCAGTTGGTTAAGTGTCTGCCTTCAGCTCAGGACATGATCCCAGGGTCCTGGGATCGAGTCCCAGGTCGGGCTCCCTGCTTAGGGGAGAGCCTGCTTCTGCCTCTCCCTCTGCCGCTTCTCCTGCATGTGCTCTCTGTCTCTTCCTCTGTCAAATAAATGAATAAAACCTTAAAAAAAAATCCCCAGACAGCTCAATGGCTGAAGTAGGACTTCATTCTCTTTGTCTCTTGTATGTTTTTAGTTCACTAGACGCTTGCTCTTAAATTTCGTCGTTTCATTTCTTGGCAACTTTGTCATCTACCGAGTGGGAATTCATTTATGTTTTCTGAAGACGCGAGCACGTTAACAAATACACATAGAGTTCACGTGTTAGATATTCAGTCAGATATAGTAGAAACAAATCTCAGCATAAACTGTCCTTTGATCTTGCGATAGAGGACTCTGCTGAATTTCCTTGTTCTTCATTTATCATTATGAAATACAGAAAAACAGGGCATCTGGGTGGCTCAGTCGGTTGGGCATCTGCCTTCAGCTCGGGGCGTGACCCCAGGGTCCTGAGATCAAGGGTCGCATGGGGCTCCCTGCTCAGCGGGGAGTCTGCTTCTCCTCTTGTTTGTGCTCTCTCTCGCTCTCGCTCTCTCTCTCTGTCAAATAAATAAATAAATAAAAATCTTAAAAAAAGAGAAATACATAAAACTTAGTATTTTTTTTAATTTGGATTTTTATTTTGTCTTTTTTTTTTTAAAGATTTTATTTATTTGACAGAGAGAGACAGTGAGAGAGGGAACACAAGCAAAGGGAGTGTGAGAGGGAGAAGCAGGCTTCCCACCCAGCAGGGAGCCAGATGCGGGGCTCTATCCCAGGACCCTGGGATCATGACCTGAGCCGAAGGCAGACGCTTAACGGCTGAGCCACCCAGGCACCCCTATTTTGTTTTCTAATGTACTCTCACATTTATAGTACGTAGTTTCCTGTTCGGCAAACATGTTTCGTGTTACGAGATCCTCCGTAACAGAATTAAACTTTTTTAAATTGACTATCAAGTACTAGGCTTATGGAGGGAGAAACCTGGACAGGAAGCTGTGGGGATGCCTCTGTCTCTTAGGGGACCTTCGGATGAATTTCCTTTTGAAACTGCAGACTTCTACTCCAGCCAACCTGCTGAAGGGCGTAAGGCATGTAACTTGTACCCTCCATCCCGGACCATGGGGATTGGCACTTCCCTTTACAGATTTGCCTGAAACAAAAGCAGTTGCGATCACTTCTGGTGAAAATCAGAGGTTATTCCTGGTGTTAACAGGAATTCCAGGGGTAGCGATGGCTCTCGATGCCCATTACCTGAAGGCGAATGCTGGTTGCACACTCCGGCCTCCCTGGCTCTCCCTCTCCACCCACTGCTGCCTAGTCAGTGTGGATACTGCTCTGACGGAGGTCCTGCTCTGCAGCTGTCACACACTTCTAGAGACTAGCTAGCAACTCTGTCAGTTTCTTTGGATCGTGTCCACACACCTTCTGCAGAATTGGGGGTTGTGCTTCAAAAGACATCCTGCCTGCCGTCATCTTCCCATTGCCTGGTTGAAGCAGGCGCTACCTTGCTTCTCAGTCCCCAGAGCTAGGGAAGGGGGAGTAGAGTCAGCTGTCGGCTGGATTTCAGACAGCAGGGAATGTGTGGGATCGCTTAGCTTCTTCAGAACACTGGTTGGCATTAGAAATAGAAAAGTCTTAGGGAAACAAGTTATATGTGTCATCCGAGTCTAAGAGAACAGTGAACCTCTTGACTTCTCTTCTGCTGAGTTGATACCTCCTTGTGATTTCTTAGAGCCCTAAACCATTTTCTGGGTTATACAGCCTACTCGCTAGGCAAAGGCAGAGTTTATCGTTCGTATGCCATCTCGTTTTTTCAGAATGACTCACGGATGCCACGTATGTAGCAAGTGGGTGGTTTGAGGTTATTAGCATTTGAAACCAGTCTTGTGACCACTGTGGTGTCCTAGGGAGTCAAAGGTGAGTAAAACATTCCCAGTTGTAAAGCAGACTTAGTCATGGTTGGAAAGTAAACATTTGAAAGTCTTCCTGATTTTTTAATTTTTGTCTAGTAATAATAAATAGAAGAGAAGGAAACTGGCAATTAACCAGGGTGAGAAATTGGGAAAGTCTGATAAAGCAAGTGAGGGAACCATGGTATCAAAACGATTTAGTGAGGGGTCAGAGTGGACGAGTAGATACAGCCCTTCCTGATGGACTGTGAAATTTCATAGAATAAAGGGACCACGGGTCATGATGGGAACAAATAGCAGGACCAACAACAATGAAAATGTGGGATAGGTGGGGCATGAGTGGTTGTTGTAGAGAAGATTTTCTGATTTTAAGGTCTTGGAGGTAGAATAGTTCCCACCAATGATGGCAATTGTGACTTCACCTTTGGAGAATGAGCTTGACCTCAGATTGTAGGATATTATGCAGATAGAAAAGGCATTGATACGCATTTTAAAGTTGGAAGAATAATGGCAAGGCATAATGAACCATGTGATAAAATCATTTATATGCTCTTAGGAGTATGCGAGAAGTCAGTCCATAACACCAGAAGAGAAAAAAGACATCATAGGTAGATTTTGTGAAATTTGAAAAAAGCAAGTATTTTTTAAAATACCACAGTTCTGCAGTGTTCTGGAAGTGGCAGTTGGGAGGAAGAAGGATACAGATTCTTTTTTATTCCTTTGTGGATTTGAAGAAGGCATAATATGGGACCTCTTGGAGAGGCCAGTAAGGTCTTTGCTATCTTAAGAAAAAAACCCAGATTTAGCGAGTAGGTGAAGACTTTGAGATGGCATTAAGAATTAAGGGAAATTTTACCTCATATTAATGAGTACTTCATGTTGTCTGGTGACAAAACAGGTAAGAGTTATTATGAGGCAAGTTATTATGAGGCAAGATTGACATTGGCCTGGATCCGAACGAAAGATGGAGGTGGGAGGATGGAACTTTTCAGAGAAGGAGAATAAAGGAACTTGGTTCTGGCTGTATCCAGCACATGCAGAGGCTTCTGTGGTCCAGATGTCTCCTAGGAACTTGGGATACTTAGATGATTAAGACTGGGCCCTTGTCCTTGAGGAGACTAACGCAGGGAGCCAGACAGACCCTGATAACCAGGTACGTGCCACCCCGTGGTAAGTGCCGCCGGCAGATGCGGACCGTGCAGGTGGCAAGCGAGGGAGACAGGGCCTGGAGCTTCTCTGTGGAAATCGGGAGATGCCTCCCAGGATGTAGCCTTTTGAACTGAATTTCAGAAGATATGTAGGAGGTCTAGGCAAGGAGCGCAGAGAGGGTGTTCCAGGCAACGACATGAAACGCTCGGCGTGTTGAGGTGAGTCCAGAGCGGCTCCAGCGTAGGAAAGGTGGGGGTTTGGAAGAGGCACACATGAGACGGGGGCCGTGTGCTGTAATGCCGAGCGGCAGTTCGAGCCTACCTACGTTAGACGGTCTAGATTTCTGATTAAATAAACTTAATTCCATTTTTTCTTTTAGAGTCACAATTTTAGCAAGGATAAAAGGGTCCATAATTGTCTTCTTGTCTTTGTTCATATTTTTAGTTACAGAGTTGTAATTATAGCTTAGGAATATTTGAGTGTTTTACTTCTTTTTACTCTGATCTCCTAACTATTTTTCCAAATTACTTTAGTCTTGATGATGACCATAGCCGTCTACTGTTCCATTGAGTGAATGTTCCGCAGAAGAGTAAAAGCATAAAGGTGTTTCTTGTAGTATCGTCCATAGTGTTGAAAAAGTTGGAAGCATATTAGGTATCTAATACTAGGGGAATGGTTTGGTAAATTATCGGTTATCAAATTTTAAGGTAGAATTGAGATGCTTGAGTGACAGATTAGATGTGGGAGTTACAGAAACAGAGAGAACCAACCCCAGACTTCAGGTTTCTAAGTGGAGTCTTACCACTTTTGCCTCTCTAATGGGTCCAGAGACTAGGAACATTTGTGCGTGTGTGCACGCACATGTGTGTGTGTGTGTATGTGCGTGTGTGTACGTGCGTGTGTGTGTATGTGCACGCGTGTGCTTTTAAGCAATACCTATGGAATATATTAAGGAGTGTTAGACTAATTTTTAATATGTTACTCCTAATTACATTGTAAGTGATCAGTAAGTTAATTGTTTATTAATTTTTTGCAAAGATCTATTGTAATTTGTCATCACAGCTTGAGGAGCTGTTTCTTTTAACACTGAATTTAACATGATGGTCCATTCTAGCAGCAAATTGCCCGACCCTCACAAGAAGAAAAAGTAGAAGAAAAAGAAGAAGATAAAGCAGAAAAAACAGAAAAAAAAGAAGAGGAAAAGAAAGATGAAGAAGAAAAAGATGAAAAGGAGGACTCTAAGTGAGTTAAATAATTAGATATTAGTCTAATTTTAAAATCATGAACCTGTCGACTCTCTCAAAGGTATAAAATTTTAGATAAAAGAGTGAATGGGATGTGTTCTTTGATCACCTAATGGGCTTTGACATAATTAAAGAACAGGATATTCTGGTAAATACAACTTCTGGCTTAATGGACTTATTTGCCAGACCTGAGATGTTACTTTTCAGAAGGGATGAGCTATTACAATATACACTCATCACTGAGATATATTGAATATAATTTAATTTTTGACTTGGAAGGTACCGCAGGATCTTTTTTTTTTTTTTTGCACCTTTGATACTTTACACTCACGTAAAAATGCTGACAGATGGTTTTCTTTTCTATAATACCTTATATTACAGCTTCGTGGGTTTTATTTATCATATAAAGTGGGGTTCTTGGTTTGTTTGTGGTTCTGTTGCTGTTTGCCTGGTTATAAAAGTAATTCTTGTTCACTATAGAAAATGTGGAAAAGAGAGCAAAATATTAACAAAATCAGCATTCTGCCGCTCAGAGACAGCTCTTGTTGATGCCTTTGTGCACATATTGTGGTGAGGTGGGGGGCTTAGGGGCTCAGTTGGTGGTTTTTCCGCCAAGGATTGGCTCTCTTGAGGCATTATTTACACAGAATAAAATTCACCGATTTTAGGTGTGTATTGAATGTATTTTGACAAATATATGCATTGGTATTACTCTTGCTACAGTTGTGGTGTAGAGTGTTTCCGTCACTCCAGAAAGTTCCATGTGCTCCTTTGCTGTAGGTTTCCCCACACTCCCCTGCCATCCCCAGCCTCTGGCAACTACTGATCTGTTCTGCCTTTTCTAGAATTCCGTGTAAGTGGATTTATGCAGTATGTGGTCTTCTGTGCATGATTTCTTTTACTTACCGTGATGATGTTGAGATCCATGCAGGTCGTTGCACGGATCAGTAGTTTGTTCTTTTCAGTATTTATTGTGTTATTTCTGTAATCCCCTTGGAAATACTGGAGGTTTATGTGCTTTTGTGGCCACTACAGCCTGAATCACTTGGTATGGTTGTTTAAGAGTTGGATCCTCATGCCATTGCCATTCTAATTTTGTACTTTAGGAAGATAATTATTAAAAACTTTTTTTTTTATTAGTTGTTTGAGTAAAACATTCATACTCCCATGTGGTCAGTGGTTCTGCTCTTATGGAACTGCCATATCTTGGTTTTTACTTTTTTCCTGAAATCTCCATTAACAAGCATTCATTTATTGGGGATGTTGAGCTAGCTCTTAGGGAGGATGCAGAAGTCCCTAAGATACGTACTATTCCCAGGTAGTTTATGATCTAGTAGGGGAATACTAGGCAAGATGCAAGTACTATTTAGGAAAAAGGAGAAAGCCTGGAAGAAATGAGCAGAACCAGTAAAGCATGTTGGGAGACTGAAAAGAGGTTCAGGGTGACTTCTGTCTAGAGAGTTTAGAGGACTTCATGCAGGAGCTAGGGTTAATGTGGAAAGAATAGGGGGAACAGCACGAAGAGTTGTGCTGCCATGAGAAATGGCAGATAATGGTTTGATGAGACTGGAACAGAGGGTGGCTGAAGAAGAAAAGTGGAAGGTGGATTGGGGTTAGATAAAAACCTTGATGAAGCTAAAATAGTCTATGTTGTGAGTTGTTTGGGAGTAGGTAGCGGTTTGAATGGATGGAGTGGTTCCTTTCCTTTTTTTTTTTTTAAGATTTATTTATTTTTTTAGAGAGCATGCATGGATAAGCATGTGTGAGTAGGGGGGGCAGAGGGAGAGGGAGAGAATCTCAAGCAGACTCCCTGCTGAGCACAGAGCCTGACGTGAGGCTCGATCCCACAACCCTGAGATCATGACCTGAGCTGAAATCAAGAGTCAGACGCTTAACTGACTGAGCCGCCCAGGCGCCCCTGGATGGAATGGTTTTTGCCAAAGCTATTCTCCTAGAATATTGACCCACATAGCATGAATGGATTGGAGATGTAAGTCAGGGAGGCTGTTACAGGAGAGTGGTTTGGGTACCGAGACACTTAATAAGGATAATGGTAGTAGAAATTGAGGTGGTGGAATTAATGGGAGCACTGTTACTGAGATGAAATAACCAAATCTTGGCGTGAGATCGCATATAGGAGGTAAAGAAAAAGGGGAAAAGCTAAAGATGATGCCAGATCTGTAAACGTGAATGGATATGATCACGGTGGTACTGTTACTGGTGAATGATTAGAGCATGGGGGGAGCAAGAGGCAGAGTGGTGACAAGCATGTTTTTGGACATGTTGAGTTTGTATTGATGGGGAATCCAGGTGTATTGATGGGGATTTCCAGCAGGTATTTGGGAAGACAAGTCTGGATCTTAGGAGATTTAGGAGATGGGAGATGTGAGTCAAAAGACACAGACTGGCAGTCATCCCAGTGGAATGGATGCGAATGGGGTAACCTCACAGAGCTTTAAGGCCAGGGTGAGCCTTGGGAAATGCGAATGTGAAAAGGTGAGAGGAAGAAGGCAGTCCCCAGAAGAAGAGACAGAGTAGCAGTAGGGATATCGGGAAAGCATGAAGTCCTGAAAGTTGAGAGGAAGGTAAAAAGAATTGTCCTTAGGGTCCGTTGCAGCAGGAAGATCAGTGCGACTGTAATTGAGAAAAGGTCATCTGAATTTGCAGTCTGTAAGTCATTGGTGACTTTTTTCCCCCCATTGGTGACTTTTGACAAACGTCTTAAGATGAGGTTATAGCAGCAGCCAGATTGCTAAGGGAATAAAGAAGTAGAGAAAGAGGGCTGCATGGTAACTTTGAGGGCACTTCAGGACCGAAGGGAGAAAATTCTTAAAGAATTTTTTTTATTGGGGTAAGCTTGGTAAGCTACAACAGCTCCTTGCTTGAAGTGCATAAAATTTGAAAAAAATCAACACCTCCCATTAAGCAAGAGCAGTTGAGTCTTTGAGTATTGCCCCCTGTCCATTCATTTGCAGAAATGTACATTATTAAGGACCTTGTTTTTAAATCTTAACAACCCCGGGAGATACGTAGTACAGAGAATAGTCTTCCAGTGTTACATGCAGTACTGTTGCTACTAATAGTAATGACCCTTTACTTATTGATCGAGTTTTTCCGAAGTGGCTGAGGGAGGTGTAGCCCTGATAACAGCAGACACATAAGATGCTCTTTCTGTGTTCCAGGCGCAGTTCTGAGCATTTATATAAATTAAATCCTTTAATCATTGCAACAGCTCTATGAAACATACTGTTATTATCCTCACGTATAGATGAGAAAAACCAGAGGCCTGTGGAGGGGAGGTCTCTTGTTCAAGGTCACATGGCTGGTAAATCACACAGCCCTGGTACCACCCTGGGCAGCCTGGCTCCAGACTGTTCTCCGTTATAACGCCTGGGCCATACTGGCCTGTTTGCACATAATTAGTGTTGGGGATGCTTGAGAATACAGAGCCTGGTTTAATGAAACAGTATTGTAGATTATTACTACAGAAAGGCTATCTGTTTCAGCCTCTTCATTTCACAGAGGAGAAAACTTACCTTGGAGACAGGACTTCCGCCTTTTGGTGTACCCCACTGCCTCTGGATTGCAGCTCTAAGGGCTTTTCTCCTGCCATCCGTTACTTCCTTGTAGGGTGTTCTCATACGTAATAACGTGACTTGAAATGTGTCTAAATTTTGCGTCCATTAATGAGTAAAACAGACCTTTGTGAAATATCTTAATTTGAGCCAGTCAAAACCCTTCAAAATTGGAGCATGACAGCATTTTTCATCAATTTTGTTTTCAGTAACTGAGAAACTGGATAGTCTTACTTAATTTCTATTAAAAAAAATTCCAAGCCATAACCTTCTCAGATGCACGTGTACTTCTAAATCACACAAACTTTTCGTCTGCTTCTCTTTCCAGAGAAAATACCAAGGAAAAGGACAAGACGGAAGGTACAGCAGAAGAAACCGAGGAGAGGGAGCAGGCCACACCCCGGGGACGGAAGACTGCCAACAGTCAGGGCCGCAGAAAGGGCCGGATCACCAGGTCCATGACCAATGAAGCAGCAGCGGCCAGCGCTGCAGCCGCGGCGGCCACCGAGGAGCCCCCACCGCCTCTGCCACCGCCACCAGAACCCAGTGAGTGCGCAATGGGAACGGATAGGCTGCGGTTTCTTGTGGGATTCTCCTGCAGTGCCAGGGTAGAGTGGGAGGTCCTTGGATATTGACGACCTAGAAATAATCTTAAAGTCTGGCCTTTAAATCTTTTTTTTTTTTTTTAAGGTTTTATTTTAATCACCCGATGCTCATCGTAAGAAGTACACTGCTTAATCCCCATCACCTATTTCACTCACATCCCTCCCCCCAGCAGCTCTCTCCTCGCGACTGCCGGTTTGTTCTCTATAGTGCAGAGTCTGTTTCTTGGTTTGTTTCTCTCTGTTTCCCCCCCTTTGCTTATTTGCTTTGTTTCTGAAATTCCACATATAAGTGAGATCATACGGTATTTGTCTTTCTCTGACTTATTTCACTTAGTATTATGCTCTCTAGCTCCATCCATGTCATTGCAGATGGCAAGATTTCCTTCTTTTTTAATGGCTGAATAATATTCCGTAGTGTATGTATGTATGTGTATATACACACACCACATCTTCTTTATCCGTCCATCAATTGACAGATAGTTGGGCTGCTTCCATATCTTGGCTATTGTAAGTAATGCGCCAATAAACATCGGGATGTATGTATCACTTTGAATTCGTGCTTTTGTATTCTTTGGGTAAATACCCAGCAGTGTGATTGCTGGATCACGTGGCAGTAGTGTTTTTAATTTTGAGGAACCTCCACACTGTTTTCCGCAGCGGCTGCACCAGTTTGCATTCCCACCAACAGTGCACGAGGGTTTCCACCAACAGGGCGAGAGGGTTCCTTTTTCCCCGCATCCTCGCCAACACCTCTTGTCTCTCGTGCCGTTGATTTTAGCCGTTCTGGCAGGTGTGAGGGGATATCTCATTGTGGGTCGGATCTGCATTCCCTCCTGGTCAGTGATGCTGAGCATCTTTTCATGGGTCTTTTGGCCATCTGGCTTTGGAGAAATGTCCGCTCGTGTCTTCTGTCCATTTTTAAATTGGATTATTCTGTGGGTGTTGAATTTTGTAAGTTCTTTATATATTTTGGATACTAACCCTTTATCAGATATGTCATTTGGAAATATCTTGTCCCATTTCCTAGCTTGCCTTTTAGTTTTGTTGTTCTTTTGCTGTGCAGAAGCTTTTTATTTCATTTCATTTTTTTATTTTTAAATTTTATTTAATTTTTTTTAGGGAGGGGGAGGGAAAGAGAGAGAATCCCACACTCAGCACAGAGCCTGACGTGGGGCTCGATCTCACAACCCTGAGATCATGACTGAGCCGAAATCAGGAGTCAGACGCTTAACTGACTGAGCCACACAGGCGCCCCAGAAGCTTTTTATTTTGATGTAGTCCCAATAGTTTATTTTTGCTTTTGTTTCCCTTGCCTCGGGGGACCTACCTAGAAAAACGTTGTTACGGCTGGTGTCAGAGAAATTACTTCCTGTGCTCTTTTCTGGGACTTTTATGGTTTCAGGTCTCACATTTAGGTCTTTAACCCATTTTGAATTTATTTTTGTGTATGTTGTAAGAAAGTGGTCAAGTTTCATTCTTTTGTATGTTGCTGTCTGGTTTTCCCAACACCATTTGTTGAAGAGACTTTCTCCCATTGGGTATTCTTCCCAATCTTCTTTGCCGAAAGATTAGTTGATCGTATAATTGTGGGTTTATTTCTGGGTTTTCTGTTCTGTTCCATTGATCTGTGTGTCTGTATTTGTGCCAGTACCATAGTGTTTTGATGACTGCAACTCTGTAATATAACTTGAAGTCCAGAATTGTGATGCCTCCAGCTTTGCTTTTCTTTTTCAAGATTGCTTTGGCAATTTGGAGCCTTTTGTGGTTCTACGCAAATTTTAGGATTATTTGTTCTAGTTCGATGAAAACTGCTGTTGGCATTTTGATAGGGATTGCCTTGAATGGGTGGATTGCTTTGGGTAGTATAGACATTTTAACAATATTTGTTCTTCCAGTCCATGAGCATGGAATGTCTCTCCATTTCTTTTTGTTGTCTTGAATTTCTTTTATCGGTGTTTTATGGTTTTCAGAGTACTGGTCTTTCACCTCTTTGGGTAGGTTTATTCCTAGGTATCTTACTATTTTTGATGCAATTATAAATGGGATTGTATTCTTATTTTCTCTTTCTGCTGCTTCATTATTGGTGTATAGAAATGCAACAGCTCTCCTTATATTGATTTTGTATCCTGCGACTCCTGAATTCGTTTATCGGTTCTAGCAGTCTTTTAGGTTTTCTGTATGTATTATCATGTCATCTGCAAGTAGTGAAACTTTTACTTCTTCATGGCCTTTACATTTTTTAAACTTTAATATCAATGTCTTTTGAGAAAGATCTGCCCCAATCTTGCTGTCTTAATACAACTTTTTCTTTTTACTTAGTTGTAATCTTAGTGTGCATGCTACTTTTTCTGATGTTTTCATTTGGCATATATTATAAATATTATGTAGTTTCTATGTGATCTTCGGTTTTGCTTTATGATGACCGTGAAATGTTGGCATCGTGTTCCCTGAGGCCCGATTTCTTGAACCATTCCCTGTTGCTGAGTGATTAGGCTGTCCCCTGCCCCCTCATCTTTAAACTAATATAGAGAACACTGTAAGGAAAAACAGATCTTGACTCACGTAACATTTTCTTTCTGTTAAATTATTTTTTATAAGAATAAATTCTTTTTTTTTTTTTTTTAAAGATTTTATTTATTTATTTGACAGAGATAGAGACAGCCAGCGAGAGAGGGAACACAAGCAGGGGGAGTGGGAGAGGAAGAAACAGGCTCATAGTGGAGGAGCCTGATGTGGGGCTCGATCCCGTAACGCCGGGATCACGCCCTGAGCCGAAGGCAGACGCTTTAACCGATGTGCCACCCGGGTGCCCCTATAAGAATAAATTCTTGAGGCGTTTTTCTCTCTTGTACTAAG
Organism: Ursus maritimus; assembly: GCF_017311325.1. NCBI lineage: Eukaryota > Metazoa > Chordata > Mammalia > Carnivora > Ursidae > Ursus > Ursus maritimus. The sequence continues at coordinate 67,434,959 of NW_024423786.1, forward strand.
TATTGTCTCATTAGTTTATAAGGGGATCATGTTAGTGACGCCTACCATCATTGCTTCAGTGGTACCAATTTTACCATAACGTGAAGCATAAAGAAACCAGGTTCTGGGGATGGCAAGAAGGATGCAAGGAAAATAACTAGACAAGCACATGGGGGTCATGATGGACCTTGCTTGAGTTATTTCCTGCTTTGCTTACAAAGTGGGAGCTCACAGAGGTTTTTAAATAGAGGAATGCTGTAATAGATTGGTGTTTTAGAAAGAGAACTGGTGACAGTCATGGAGGTCAGGTTGGAGAAAGTAAGGGCTGGAGGCAGAGGGACCAGCCAGAAGGGTGTCACTTTGCACGCAGTGCCCCAGGCAAGAAGAGGATGGATTCAGGAGATTAGAACCGACACACATCGTTGGATGTGAGTAGTAAATGGGAGGAAGGATTAAAAAATTGGTCTGAAGAGGCTGTTAATAATTCAAGTGACTGGGCGGATGATGGTACTATTAATTGAGAAGGGGAATATGGCAGGAGCTCATTTCATGCCTGATAGTCTGAATTTCCTTTCTAATGTAGAAGAGAGAGTGTGCAGTTTGTGATCCATCTGTGTTTACTAGGTGTCACAGGGCCTCCAGGAGTGAGTTCGAGATATGGGGGATTCAGAGAGCAGGAGAGGACTGTGCCTGGACAGGAATGGGGACTGTCATTTCTTCCTTTGACACTTCAGAGAGGACGGATGGGGCTCAAATAGTGGGGATGTACTGGGTGAGGTGGGACTTCATAGAAAATAAACTAATGATGGTCAAACATGTAGACATGGGTTCAAAGAACATTGAAAAAGATCCTGAGAAGCCTTGAATATGTGCCTTTAGTTGGTGGGGGAGAGCCTGCCACCATCCTGGGTCCATAGTTTGCTTCACCTCATGCTTCAGACAGGCTTTGTGTCAGACAAACAGGTCGGTGTCATCTAATCTGTGAATGAACTTAATATTTCTTTGCCTTACTGGATTCTCTCTCTTTATTTCAGTTTCCACAGAGCCTGTAGAAACCTCTCGATGGACAGAAGAAGAAATGGAAGTCGCTAAAAAAGGTAAGTTATAGTTCTTGAGATTCTTCAGGGTTTTGGTTGGGTTGGGTTGGGCTTTTCAGGGTTATTAGTAGTAAGTCAGATGGAATGAATTTTTTTTAATTGAAGAAAAGAAGAAAGTTCTGTGGTGGTAAATAGAATTTAGAGGTAGACTTGAGTTCTTTATGATGGGGTGATACCCTCTGCAGTTTTATTTTGAATGTCATTTTGTTAGAGAGCAAGTGGACTATTTTCACTTTTCCAGAATAGCTGTGATTCAGTGTTCTGGAGGGCATTTTAATATAAACGGTCTATATTTTCTGTTATTTAAAAGTTGGATTTAATAGTGTGGTACATATCTCCTCAGTTTGTATTTTGTAAGGCATTTGGTTATAAACTTGTAAGAAATTGCACTGCAATTCAGAGGAGAGGGTGTGAATTTTGGAGCCAGACAAAGGTTTGAATTTTGTCTCTGCCACTTGTCACTGTGTGGCCCTGATCTTACTCTGGAACATTATGAATCTTGTGTTTTTCTGTTGTTGCTTGTTAACATAGTATGATTTGAAATTGAAGTAAAATTTCTAATAGGATAAATAATTGGTTTATAAATAAAAAATAGCTTTAGTTTTAAATAAAGTAATTTTGAGAACCATTAGCCATTTACCGTATAGTTCTAAAGATAAAATTCTTATAAATAAGTTGACCTTTTAGTGACACATTTCAGATTTATTTTCTATTTAATAGGTAATGAATGATGCATTTAAGTCATACAAACCAACTTTACCAAAAATATGGCACTTTAATGTGTTGTGTTTAAAATATTTTTATTTGACGTTTATTTGCCATGATTAGCAAATTTATAACTTGTCATGATTACATGTATAACTTTTTAAAAGATCTACATTTAAAAAAGAAAAGATTCACATTTATTCTCATCTGATTCTCAGAATGTCACAGTGGAATAAGTAGATATTAGTTGTATCATAGAGTGATCTTTTTCAGGTAGATACACCCCCATAGGACTGTTTAGTCTCCACTCTTCTCAGCTCTGTTCATGTATCAGAAGGATTTGCAAGTAATCTGCCAACTGTCATTATTAAGGAAGCGACTCGCATTAACCACGAAAAACTCCTATTTTCCTATAAATTGTTAAATTTGTCCTGGAAATTCATGCTTGGATACACCTGTATCTGAAATATATCCCTGTCTGTGTAGCTCTCTGTGTGTACGTGCATTTATATACCTGTATTCCTTGCATGTGGGTACGTGTATGTATATACATAATTCGGTTAAAAAGTGTCAGATTGCATAGATTTCTGTGACGCGTTGTATTACCGCAGGTTGGTTGTTTTTTTTTAAAACCGGTTAATTTTTTTGAGGGCATTTCTTGATTGTGAATGGAATGAAGACCTGCTGATTCTGTATACAGTCATATATATCTTTGTGTTAACTATTTATAAGGTTACCTTATTAACTGTATATTGATACACTGTTTCCAAAGATGTAGAAGTATCTGGTGACTCAGTTTACAAGTGTTTCAGTTATTACTGTGTGTCCAACATTGTCCTAGCTCTCTGGGAGACACATGACAAAGATAAAATTGAGCCCTTCCATTAATGAGCATGCTTTAAATTTGGGTGGCAAAGTAGAGCTGTCAGTGAATTTCGTGTCAGTACGTATTTAAGTAAGTATTAAAATATATCAGTAGTGTGAACGATTTTGAATACTGTAATTAAGTTGATTTTATTATTTCTCTTGTTTGCTCTGTCGGGTGATTGCTCAATTAATCTTTGGTCTGTTTTTCAAATCCAGGTCTTGTAGAGCATGGTCGTAACTGGGCAGCAATTGCCAAAATGGTGGGAACTAAAAGTGAAGCACAGTGCAAAAACTTCTACTTTAATTATAAAAGGCGACACAATCTTGACAACCTTCTGCAGCAGCATAAACAGAAAGTGAGTATGTCCCAGGTCGCGAGTCTTTATTTATTTATTAACGGATTTCATTTTTAACCAACAGTTATTTTGTTTTGTTCTGTTTTTGACCTTCAAATTCTGGTTTTGAGAGAAAGTTTTTTGTATCCCGTATTTTTATTTATTGCATTTATCTGTGAAGAATCTGCTAGTTTCTCCGCACAAGTTGACTTTTTCTCTGATTACTGCCCAAGGAACAAAATTCGCGTTAGTAGTAACGACAGTTCGGTAATTTTTAGATGGGATTTGAAAAACAGAAACATTTTGGAGTTTGAATTGAAAAGTTTAGTTGGAGTTCTGTTGACCTTGTTGAATGAATTGATATGGCATATTAAAACCATTTCCATTAATATTATTAATATTAAATATTAAACATTTTATTTAATATATTAAATATTAAAAACCAGAAAGTATTGATTATTGAAAATTCCTTAATGAGGAATTGCCAGTGTTCTCAATGTCCGCAGAGTTCTTTGAGGATTCCATGAGGCCAAAACTGTTTTCGTAACAATATGAAGATGTGACTTACTTTTTCCCACTGTGTTAGATTTGGATGGATGGTGTCAAAGGAGTTGTGAGGGCAAGTGCTGGTGCCTTCGCATGGGTCATGGCAGGGCAGCCCTGTACTAGATACTCGGCATTCTTCGTCTCCAGATGTTTGCTGTTTCACAACAAATATGCCAATTTCGCTTGTCCTTGGCGGAGCAATAAAAATGAGCTTTATTAAGTCCTGACCCTTGAGTACGTGTGTGATGAAACGAGAAGTGTGCATAAAGTCCTTCTGCTCCATACCAAAGTGTGCCGGTTCTGTCGAGGGAAAGTACTTTTGCAGTTGTTTGCATTCCAAGCTGAACTAGCCTTCCTTTTTTTATGGAGTTTCAGTTTTAATTGGAAAAATGACAGAAAAACTATGGTTTTTCAGACTTGGATCCTTGGCAGACATTTTCTTGAAAATGAGTGAGACTGTCTTTCAGAGAAAGCAAGCAGGAGTATCTGTTGCTGCTTTTAAATTTCAAGCTTTTCAGCAAAAATTAGAATTTTGGAAAATTTGTCTCCCTCACCATAAGCTTATATCTTTCTAATACTCAAAGGCTTTTCTGATGAGATCAGTGGTAATAATAACTAGTATGTTATTTTGATATACAGTGACATGCGTGCAGATTTGAAAAATCCGTGTAACTCCATAATTTCCACATGACCCATTTGTGATGTCACAATGGATGTCATGTATGGATAAAAGATGTATAAAATATTTTTTAATACACCAAAGTTCTAGATAGATAAATGGATTTTGATAGAGTACAAAAAATTTATTGATATGGTTTCAGATTTCATATCACGGTTACCCTTTAAGAGATGACTGCTTGCTGAGTTCTGGTACAATATCAAAGAATAATATCCATGGTTGTTTGAAAAGATTGTTAAAATACGCTTCCCTTTTCAACTACATGTCTCTGTGAGGCCAGACTGTGTGTGTGTGTGGTTGGCTCCACACCCAGCGTGGGGCTTGAACTCACAACCCTGAGATCAAGAGTCCCATGCTCTACTGACTGAGCCAGCCAGGGGCCCCCAGACTTTTTTTTTTATATATACTTCAGCCAAAACAGTACTATGTCTGCAGATTAGGTTATACGTAGAAGCACACTTAAAAATTGTGCTGTCTTCTGTGAAGGCAGACATTAAAAGGAATTTCCAAAAACATAAAAAAAAAGCTTTTTCATGAAATTATCCTTTTGTTTTGGAATATAGTTATTTTTTTTTATAAAACTTTTTTATGTTGACATGTAATGGGTTTATTGTTATTTTTAAATGGATTAATAAATATTTTACATGTTTCTGCTTTAATTCAAATATAGTAAATATCATTATGTATAATCTCATGAATAGAACCTCCTTAGGGTCTTCAGTGCTTTTTAAGAGTGTTGTATCCTTAGACCAAAAAATTTTGACTAGGGGCGCCTGGGTGGCACAGAGGTTGAGCGCCTGCCTTCGGCTCAGGGCGTGATCCTGGCGTTCTGGGATCGAGCCCCACATCGGGCTCTTCAGCTGTGAGCCTGCTTCTTCCTCTCCCACTCCCCCTGCTTGTGTTCCCTCTCTCACTGGCTGTCTCTATATCTGTCAAATAAATAAATAAAATCTTTAAAAAAAATAAAAATAAAAAAATAAAAAAAATAAAAAAATAAAAAAATTTTGACTAACTGAAGAATGATAGAGTGGGTAATAAAAGGTAGATATTTAAATTTGTTAGGGTTTGAACTTTTAATAAATATAAATGAAGTATAACATTGACTGATTTAAAAAGTTATATAAAAGACCTTTTAATGTTAAAAATGAAAATGTAAAGGTTAAAAATGTGTTGTAGCAACTAAAACTAAGGAAAGAAAGCAATAACAAAAGGTCTGCTGACAAGAGAGACTTGACTTCATCAAATACCACTTAAAATGTTTGGGGAGAAAATCAAGTAGAGAATGAATCAGACATGTTTTCAAAAGATCAGTCAGGGTTCTCCAGAGAAACAAAACCAACGGGCTCTGTGTGTGTGTGTGTGTGTGTGTGTGTGTGTGTGGAGAGAGAGAGAGAATATGAGTTAGTGATTTATTTTAAGAAATTGGCTCTGTGATTGTGGACGCTTGGATCTGATGGTGAAGGCTGGCAGACTGGAGACTCAGGAAAGAGTTGCAGCTGGAGTCCAAAGGCGATCTGCTGGCAGATTCTTTTCTTGCTGGGGGGGGGGGCGTGGGGGGTGGAGGGGGAGAGCAGGGGGCCGTCAGTCTTAATTCTATTAAGGCCATCAGTTGATGGGGTGAAGCACTCCCCCACCCCCTCCATTCTAGAGGGTCATCTGCTTTGCTCAGAAGTCCACTGGTTGAATTGTTAATCTCATCTAAAAAACTCCTGCACAGAAACATCCAGGATAATATTTGACCAAATATCTGGGTGCTCTGGCCCAGCCAAGTTGACACATAAAATTAACCATCACAAATATCTTTAAAACTTCTTGTTCTAATCATTTTAGTTACAATCGAAGTAACAGGGACAACAGGCTTCCGTTTTTTAAGAGTGTTTTATCATTTTCAAAAAGGTTACAAGAAAACATGACAAAATACCTTATATCAAAACACGGTGCAAGACATATAGGTATTACATTTCTGTAGGTTTGAATTATTACATTAAAATTAGTGAGTACTGTCATATAGTGAAGAAAATGCTTGGAGAAGTAGCAGGTGATTGCAGGTGAACAGAGGAATGTCATGTGGTGGTGAAACATGTCTCTTCTATATTCGTCAGTGGAAATACCAAACAGCATGGGTGGATATTGGCAAAGGAGGGAGATAGCCTCGACATTGGAAAAATCCTTTTAAGAGCTATTATCTAACGCCTAAAAATATTGCAGCCTTCATGCAGTCTTCCTAAAGCTTTCTAAAGAGTGTGGCCAGAGGATTCTCCCCTTGCATTCCTCTAGGAACATAGTGATGCATTTTTTTAGCCTCACAATTACACCTAGTTCTACAACGGACACTGGGACATGATTTTTTGCTCTTGACTTAGTGCTTTAATTGGATCCTAACATATACTTTTAACAGTTGGGATAGCAATAATTTATTTTCCTCTTTGAGGAGTGTCCCCGGGAGAGACCTGTAGCTGAAGTCTGGTGAGTTCAGGTTCGGTAAGGGAGAACAGAGCAGTGCCAGGGCCGGGATCCTTGGGTCTACAGAGACAGGAGACCTTCAGTTTCATAGTTAGAACATGCGATTATAAATATAATAAATGGCTGATGTCTTACACTTAAATATATCCACACATGCTCTTACAGATCTCTGATCCCAGTAGAAGAATGAGCAGTTTTATGTAAACACGTTGTTTGTGGAAGGAAAAGTCCTGTTAAAGAAAAAGGGAATTTGTCCTCATTAATAGTAAAAGAAATTCAGTAACACCAATGATGATTGGTGACACCAGTGATGAGTTGTTGCTTATGAAATCACATAATTCTTAATGTTAGGGAAGGGAGGTTATTGCAGCTTTATTAACAGCGCAAAACTTTAAAATTGCCTAAATACCTTAAAATAGGAGAATTTTAACTATCTGTTGGTACAGAGTGTCTTTATGGAATCATTAATAATTTGAAGAATTTATAATGTAGAGGTATGTTCAGTTCATGATTACATAAGGTTAAAAAAGTAGGATATGTAACTACATTGGGCAATTGTTTTATTTTCATGTGCTATACATAACGTATTCATACATGCATATAAAAGACTGAAAGGAAATGTATCAGTGTAGTTAGAATCTCTAGCTGGTGCGATTATGAGCCATTATTGTTTTGTTTTTCTTGACAGCTTTCTGTGTCCTCCACATTTCGACGACTATCTTATTTTTAATAGAAAATAAATGCATATGTTATTTTTACTAGAAAGATACATTATTTGGAGGGGGAGAATAGCAGGAGTTTTGTGGTTTTTGGCTCTTTGTACATGTGTGGTGGCGAGTAGTTCAAAAAACGGTCCACACGGAACTTGATCGGTTTGATGAGAGCAGTCCGTCTACACGAGAGGCCAGTTAGTGGTTCCCTAGCGGCGACCGCACGCCCACCAGAACAGTTGTCAGACATGCAGCCTTCTTGTTTAGTATGTGTGTATCGGCGTTCCGTGTAATCTCAGAGGCGAGAACGTTCCTTTGTTTCCTCTTAGCTGTTTAAATCATAAATCATTCAATTCAGTGCTCTTCTCCTTTAGACTTCGCGGAAGCCCCGTGAAGAGCGAGACGTGTCCCAGTGTGAAAGTGTAGCTTCCACTGTCTCTGCTCAGGAGGATGAAGATATTGAAGCTTCTAATGAAGAAGAAAATCCAGAAGACAGTGAAGGTGACTTAACATCTTAAATTCAGTTGTGACTTCCACTAGTGCAACTACGTAACGTTAGCTTAGTCATTTTATTTAGGAACTGCTTCGTGAAGCAGACGGCACTGGCAGTGTTTTCATAGAGACCTTACACTTGAGCACCATGTGTTTCTTCACTCAGTCAACAAATATTTATGTAGCGCCTGCGATGGTCCAGTCGCCACAACCTGAAGATCTTTAAAATGGCCGTTCAGGGGCACCTGGGTGGCTCAGTCGGTTAAGCGGCTGACTCTTGATTTCGGCTCAGGTCGTGGTCTCAGGGTTGTGAGATCGAGCCCTGCATCGAGCTCTGCACTGAGCATGGAGCCTGCTTAAGAGTCTCTCTCTCCCTCTGCTCCCTTCCCACACTCACTCTCTCTCAAAAAATAAATAAATAACATTTAACAAATAAAATGGAATAGAATGGCCGGCCGGCGTCAGTAAGCTGCCCGCTTCAGTGTCACTGCCACAGTTACGTGTCCAGTTAGTAGCGTCGGTTACGTTTCTTCCTTATTGCAGTGAGTTTGGTTTATTTGTTTTTATGGTGGCTTACATGTGTCATATGTATGTTTTCATGTAAAAAGAGTTAATGACGCTAGAAGCCCCAGTAGGAAAGAAGTTCAACCCAAGAAACTTAAGAACAGAAATAAAATCCTATTTGTCACTTGAACAAATTAATGACCACTTCCCGAAAAAGTAAATATCTTCTTGAGTTTTTGCTAATTGAAGTTTCTAATTTATTTCAGTTCGCATTGCTGTTAGTTTCTGTAGATTTCTTTTGTGAATTGACTGCTTCTGAAGTGGGAATTTTCAGTGATTTTAGTAGCTCTTTATATGTAATATCTTACACATGTTCATGCTTTGTGTACACAAATATTTTCTCCATCTCATTTGCTTTTTGTTTTATTTTTAAATTACCAGAGTTTAAATTTTGTATGTAATTAGAGCTACTTAAATATGTTCCTTTGAAGGCGCTCATATTTTAAGCTTAGGAAGTTCTGTACCTTCCAGGGGTTTCAGAAATATTAGATTTTGTTTTATTTTTTTTCTGCAAGTTGTTGTTGGCTTTGAAACTTAAATTTTGTTTTGAATGGGTTTTGGCTTTGAACATTAAGTAGCTTTTTTTCTGTGAGGTTTTGTGGAAAATGAGGCCCGTGTGGCAGGAATGAAGAGAATACTGGAGCAGCAGAGTTTTGGTAAGATTTGGCTTTTAAAAAGCTCCCTCTGGCGTCGTTGTGGACACTGGTCTGAGGGGGAAGATAGGAAGAGTTGTTTCTGGACTACAGGGGCAGTCGAGCAGTTGAACACAAGTGGATGGACTCAAGGGGTATTCTGTGACACTTGTCTACGTAGGATATGGGGATAAATGAGAGGAGAATTAAAAGATTACTCCTGATAGGGTCTCTGGTTTAATTAGATAGTAAACACTGGAAAAGAACCTGATTGGGATGTGTTGAGTCCATAGACTTAGTCTAGTGTAGGAAATCCTGAATTTGTGATTCCTCTGAAATACCTAGGTAAAGATGTCAAAGATTAAAACTGTATTTACAAAGTGGAACCAACGATGTGGGGAAAGACCAGGGTTACAATGTTACATTGAAATTCTATGTAATGTTATTCTAGAATTTTGCTACGTAGTATGGTACCCACTAGATACATGTGGCTAGTCCAAATTGAGATGGGCTGAAATGTAAAATATAATGAACTTAGTAACCAAAAAGGTAAAAATTTTACTGCTAGTTTCTATATTATTATATTTCCACATGATTACATATTAAAAAGATAGTATTTCAGACCCATTGGGTGAAATAAAATATGTTGTTAAAGTTAATTTATCTCTTCTTACTTTTTTAATGTGGCCCCCGGAAAAACGAAAATTTTAGGCAGATGTAACTCATATTATGTTCCTGTTGGATGGTGCTGTTCTAGGCTGTCAGGCCTCGTGGGTCAAGGAAAAGCACAGCCACAGGCTGGTAGAAATAAACCAAATACCATTTATGGGAATGGTTTCTGGTCAGTTTTGATTTTGCATCTGTCTTCATTTTTCAAAATTCATATAAATTTTATTTGTTTATTCATTTATTTACTTATTTTAAAATATATTTTTAAAAGTTCTTATTCATTCACATAATCTCTACACCCAGTGTGGGGCTTGAACTCAGGACCCCGAGATGAAGAGTCGCATGCACCACCGACTGAGTCAGCTAGGCGCCCCTCATGTAAATTATTTTTAGATATCAAAAGCTTTTACGCTTTCAGTTTCAGAAGGTGAGGACCATTTGACCTCTCCCTTTCATGCTCTGTGAACACTCGCTCTGGCTTCCCAGTGGCCATGAGACTTCACTGAGGCCATGTAAGGAGTATCAATCGTCCCAAACAACTACTTTCAAGCATGGCTTCTGTCACCACCTGAAACATGTTCATTATCAGATTTTTATGCTGTATCATTATCTTTAAGGTGCTGAAAATAGTTCTGATACAGAAAGTGCTCCTTCTCCTTCACCAGTTGAAGCTGTCAAGCCCAGCGAAGATAGCCCTGACAACGCGACTCCTCGAGGCAACACCGAACCGGGGGCGGAGCTCGAGTCCACCACGGAACCTGCGCCCAGCGCGTCTCCCTCCTCAGCAGTGCAAAGTGCAAAACCAGTTGAAAGTGAGGGTGTGGAGCCGCAGGCGAACGACAGCATCACCGTCGAGGCGGCAGAGCCAATGGACGTTGACCGTCAGGAGCACAGCGCCGAAGTGACTTCTGTGCTTGATCTCCCCACGACTGCCAAATCAGACTCTGTAGACGTTGAGATGAGGGCGCCGGAGAGCAATCCATCTAAAGTTGAAGGTGATACCAAAGAGAGAGACCTGGAGAGAGCCAGCGAGAAGACAGAGCCTAGAGATGAAGACTTGGTGGTGGCCCAGCAGGTCTGCGCCCAGAGGCCCGAGCCCCAGTCTGACAATGACTCTAGCGCCACCTGCAGTGCGGATGAAGATGTGGATGGAGAGCCCGAGAGACAGAGGTGAGACTCGCTGCTCTAATATTCTGTTCCTTGCTCTGCTGGAGGCTGACCGAGTCACAGGATGGTGCCGGCTGCAGAGATGACTCCCGTATGAATGTCGGCAGTTTAGAGGTAGTCCACATGCTTTTAATATTGGGGTATGATGCTCTTCATCTGGTTTGATAACCAAGAACGATTGTGTGATCATTCTTTTCCAATGAAAGGGATAATAATTTTTTCTGCATCAGTTGTTAACATGCATTCCATGTGTAGCAACGAGGGGGATTTCTTTTTCTTTTTTTTTTTTTTTTAAAGATTTTATTTATTTATTTGACAGAGAGAGAGAGAGACAGCCAGCGAGAGAGGGAACACAAGCAGGGGGAGTGAGAGAGGAAGAAGCAGGCTCCCAGCAGAGCAGGGAGCCTGATGTGGGGCTCCATCCCAGGAGCCTGGGATCACGCCCCGAGCGGAAGGCAGACGCTTAACAACTGAGCCTCCTAGGTGCCCCGTGGGGGATTTTATCTAACAAAACTTGTGATCTGAACCTCGGATGACTGCCGTTCCTGGTGTTGGAAGTGGTGGGATGTGGGATGTGGTGGTGAAGCAGAGGCATTGGCTTGTTTGCTCCAAGACCACACGGCCTCAAAGCAAGGCCTGCTATACCCTGTACCTGTGTATTAGATAGAAAATGTTGACAGGAGAAACATGTTAAGTGTTCTGGAAGTATTTTAGAAAGCATAATTTAAATACAAGATAGTGGTAATTATCTTGATCACTTTGTATAATTTAAAATACATAATACAGATTAATATAGAGCTACTTTTAGTCATTAAAGTAATAGCATAAAAATATCCTATCTTTATGGTTTTTATAAAAAATTACAGTAAAGATTACAGTAAAATTACAGGAATAGATAGCTCTTTATTTAACACGTCTACTTGCCTTGGGATTTCCTTTTCCTTGAAAGAAATAGAATCACCTAGACTCGTAGTAGAATGTTTGATTGGCACACATTCTAGAAAGGAATTTGACTAAAACATCATTTAATCGGAAACCCAGTTCAACTCTTTTTTCTTTTTCTCCCCCCCCACCCCGACCACCTACTTTTTTTTTTTTTTTAAAGATTTTATTTATTTATTTGACAGAGATAGAGACAGCCAGCGAGAGAGGGAACACAAGCAGGGAGGGAACACAAGCCCCTATTTTTCATGTTAAATGTTGTTTTCTGGGGCGCCTGGGTGGCACAGCGGTTAAGCGTCTGCCTTCGGCTCAGGGCGTGATCCCGGCGTTATGGGATCGAGCCCCATGTCAGGCTCCTCCGCTATGAGCCTGCTTCTTCTTCTCCTACTCCCCCTGCTTGTGTTCCCTCTCTTGCTGGCTGTCTCTATCTCTGTCGAATAAATAAATAAAAAATAAAACAAATGTTGTTTTCTTTTATACATTCTTATTTTCTTATTGATCCGTACTTTTTAAAATGTTCATCATCCCCCAGGAACACTGAGGGGTCTGGTCCAGCCTGAAAGGTATAACGCTCGTGTATGATCTCCCCAGTTCATATGCTGGGTGTCGTAAACGCCAGTGTAGGTACTGAAACCGAGTGAAGCTTGGAGGAGTGTAGGATGGTGGGGGCTGCGGGGGACAGAGCAGCACGTGCTGTTGGAGAGGGCACCTGCTGCCTCAAGGTCAGCAAGTGGTTGCCGTGTGCGCATGCCGCTTCTGTGTGGCCCTTTCTTCCCACTCTTGATGAGAAACTGAGAGTCTGAAATTTGGGGTGTAATTCTCAATTTTGGAATGGTAGTGGGCAGATGTTTGAAAAAATACTCTCTGATCCTGGCAATATATCCGTAACAGATAACTAGTTTGTAAACTATGTGTTTGTAAATTAGTGGTATTTTAGGACCTGATCTTTTATAATGGAATTTATTCAGACTGGATGGTTAGATGCAGATGATTAAATTCAGATAAATTTCAACCTATACATCAATATGTGGTTTCTTTACTTGGAAAATTAGCATTATAGTTTCCCTTTCCTTGCTGTTCAACTCTCTTCTAAGGTTGATGTGTTGCGTGTGTGCACACACATTAACTTAGAAGGAATATGATTAGGGGTGCCTGGGTGGAGCAGTTGGTTAAGCGACGGACTCTTGGTTTTGGCTCATGATGTGATCTCAGGTTGTGTGATCGAGCCCCATGTCCGGCTCTGCACCCAGCACAGAATCCGCTTGAGATTTTCTCTTCCTCTCCCTCTGCCCCTCTCCTTGCGCACTCTCTCTCGCTCTAAAATAAATAAATAAATTTTTAAAAAAAGGAATTATGATTGTACATTTAAAGTCTTAATATATTGATTTATCTTTTTTTTGTTGCCGATTGCAGAATGTTTCCTCTGGACTCAAAGCCTTCATTATTGAACCCGCCTGGATCGATACTGGTCTCATCCCCAGGAAAACCAAATCCACTGGACCTGCCGCAGCTTCAGCACAGAGCTGCGGTTATTCCACCAATGGTAAGTTTTCAATGTGAGTAAGAGAGGTGAAGTTGAGGAACAAAGACCTTTTTTTTTTTTTTTTTGAAGATTTTATTTATTTATTCGACAGAGATAGAGACAGCCAGCGAGAGAGGGAACACAAGCAGGGGGAGTGGGAGAGGAAGAAGCAGGCTCATAGTGGAAGAGCCTGATGTGGGGCTCGATGCCAGAACGCCGGATCACACCCTGAGCTGAAGGCAGATGCTTAACCGCTGTGCCACCCAGACGCCCCAAGGAACAAAGACCTTTAGAGACATTTCTTCTCTTTTTTAATCAGTACTTGATTTTTTAAAAAAATTGTGGTAAAAAACACAACGTAAAATGTATCATCTTAACTGTTTTTAAGTGTATGGTTCAGTAGTGTTAAATACATTCCCGTTGTTGTGAAATAGATCTCCAGAACATTTTCATCTTGCAAAAGTGAAACTGTCTTCCCATTTAACCGTAACTCCCTCTTTCCCCTCCCCCCAGCTCCTGACAACCACCGTTCTGCTTTCTGTCGCTTTGAATTTGGCTAGATACCTCATAGAAGTGGAATCATACGCTATTTGTCTTTTTGTGACTGGTGTGTTTCACTGAGCATAAAGTCCTCAAGGTTAATCCAGGCTGTAGTGCCTGTCATAATCTCCTTCCTTTCTAAGACTGAGAATATCCCTTTGTGTGTATGTACCACATTCTGTTTAGCCATTTGTCTGTCGCTCTGTTTGCTTTTTCAAATGGATTCATTGTGATGGTTGATTGAAATGGCGATTCCATTTCAGGAAAAAAAAAAACACCAAAGAAGTGTAATCTTCTAGCCATAAATATTTGTAAGCTTTGTTTTTGTTGGTTTTGCTGTGAGACAGTAGTAGAAAAACGATATAACTAGGTTTTGAATAATTAGAATGAATTCTAGAGATTATGGCTAACTTCAGTGTACATCTCCAAATCTAGTTTTATTTACATTTTATTTTAATAATCTCTATAAGTTTGATTTTCTTTTGACACTGAATTCCAAACCAGGGTATTGCTCCTTTACTTAGTGATATTTTAGCTCTTGCTGTACTTGAGGGGATAAAAATTTGTCCTGTCTCACATGATAATTGATAAAAGTTAAGTGTGTGCTCATGATAGACTCATAAAAAAAATCATTAAACATTTGTTCATTCACTGATTTACTCAAATGGACTTTTATTAAGTGTGTGCCCAGTTCAAGACAGCATTGTTAATGCTGTATAGAATATTGATAAATCATAGTCTCTGACTGCAAAAAACAGGGATTGCTCTTGATAATAAGACATAGAAAAATATTATAAACTTAAAATGAATTATAAAAATGTGATGCTCTGTTAAGTTAAAAAATACAGTATGGTCATTTCAGAGAAAGGAGAGCTTCCTTCTTAATGAGACAACTGAAAAAGACTCCACATAGGAAATAATGTTTTGGTTGGACCAAAACAATTCATTTAGCTTTATAGCAAAAGGAGGAAGCGCCATGTTTATATATAAGCCAAAGGACAAAGGCAAGAAAATGACGTGTATGTTTTGGGCTCAGTGAAAACTTCTACTTATAGTAGTGGAAAAAACTATGGAAGTCTTTATTTAGATAATAGGTTCTACAAAACTCAGATCTCTAC